>NC_138034.1:48300484-48493592 GCF_964106645.2 Podarcis pityusensis | reverse complement strand
AGAGCCCTCTGGATCAAAGCAAAGACCTATGAGCTCCAGCACCTTTTCTCCACACTGACCAACCAGGCACCCAGGAGAAGGCCCCCGGTGGGGCCTAAGGACAATAACCCTCTTAGACTTGTTCCCCAACAACTGGTAATTCACAGGCATGCCACTTTTGATATTGG
This sequence comes from Podarcis pityusensis, assembly GCF_964106645.2. NCBI lineage: Eukaryota > Metazoa > Chordata > Lepidosauria > Squamata > Lacertidae > Podarcis > Podarcis pityusensis. The sequence goes on along the minus strand of NC_138034.1, from coordinate 48,493,425 downwards.
GTGTAGTATATAGGCACTACCAGCCATTGATAACCTTAACTGCCATGAATTTGTCTAAACCCCTAAGCCTTATCTGGGTGAATAGCTCACACTATTATTAACAATTGTGTGGAACGAAGGAAGGCTGCAGTTGTCATTGGTATCCTTCTGAACTGCCAGAGATGGGGATACTATTTTTAATGGTTCCACTCTTATGTGCAGACAGGTGCTTGGTGATGATGCTACACTCTTATGGGAATCCTGTGAACCGCCATAGGGGGTGATCTTGATCTTGCTGTTTAACATTTAAATTAAACCAAGGGACTACAAGTTTGGTGCTGCCAGTCTCCTGGCAGCCATCTTTGTTTAGAGAAGAGGCTTCCCATGGGAGATGTAACAGAAGCACTGAATGATAGTTGCACTAGGTGGCAGTACTGGAAAATGCACTGAGGTGCACTGTTTGAAAATGAAAACGTTATAACTTGATGATAAATGCACAATGTATTTTTAATCAAAACAGGAAGCACTAAAGTTTGGCTATTCCCTCAGATTGTTTTACAAAGCCAAAGGGGAAAGGGGGGGGGGGGGAAGTTTGGCATGTTATGCCTTGGGGGGAAAATAGACATATAAAGGAGAAGAATTAATTTGTGCAAGAAGAGAAAATGTTGAAATTGCTATATCTCAGCCATTTCTCAAAATATCTGTTTTAAATTTGGTCAACTATGGCACTAAATACATAGGTCCTACATGCTTAAGTTCAAACAGTTTAGACCACCTTTGTTTTATTAACATGTAGAACATTCAGGCTTCATAATTGTGGGACGCAGTTTGACCTCTCTAACTTAACGGTATTGGCACTCTTGTGCCTGTATAATGTAAAGGTGTTTACATTAGAGGTTGTTTGTTCGCTTCATTATATTGCATCGTATATGTATCACTTTATGCTGATCATGTGGGGATTGTGTTTTGTATTATTAGAAACTTTTTATTCACTCTGCAATTTCCTTAGGGGAGCCTACTAGATGGAATTCAGACTTCTTTTTTAATAGAATCCATTTTTGGTGGGTTTTTAAAAGCTCCTTTTTTTGTATTGGAATGCTTTTGGAGCTGTAGGTTGATTTTAATTTGCGGCTGCTCTTTAGCTGTTCGTAATTCACTTGATGTCTAAACGTGGTTTTATTGACGCTTGTAATTTTTCTTTTGCTGTTTTATTGTGGTTCTATGCAGTTATATTTAATATTCCAGGGTATTTACTGCAAGCTGCTTTGGGAAACCTACCAAAAGTCCAAGTGGTGAGATAAAAATACAAAATGAATAAAAAAATATAAAGTGAATATCAGATACAAACTGTACTATAATGTTCTTTCTGGTAGTTTGGATGTTTCATCGTGCCTTTCATTTCAGTTTTTGTTTTGTTTATCTTCCACGGTCATTATCAGGGTGTGTGTGTGTGTTTTTAAGAAAAGCTTTAGGAATTAATGTTTGGCATAATGTCTCCACTGTAGTCCCCGCCAATAAACACTTCATTAGCATCTCAGTTTTTGTTGGCATTTCAGTTTTGTTTCACCTATCTTCCATCATAATTATCAGAGTGTTCTTCTTTCATTAGAAAAGCTTTAGAAGTTTATTTTTGGGCATATCTACATAGTCTCCATTTCCATCCAATAAACATTTCCTCTCTTTCTTTCTTTCTTTCTTTCTTTCCTTCCTTATACCTTGCAAAACTCCATCTACTGCATACCTCAAGTGTGCCCCCAATCTGGTCCCCCCTCTGATGTTGCTGGACTCTCTCCAGCTCCAGCTCCAACTCAGGATGATGAGAGTCCAGTAACTTCTACAGGGCACCATATTAGCTGACATGCATAATGGATCGAATTCCACAATTGTGCCAACTGTAGCTTAAGCTTCCAAACATAAAACCGAATCCTGGTTTAGAACTCTTTGTGTGTCATTCCTTCTCTGCTCACTGATGGTTTATCATGCCAAACAACAGTAGCAACAACAACACAACAACACTTAAATGTAAAATCCACTTCAATCCATGGTTTCTGACTTTAGTTTGCCAATCCAGACTGATTAAAGTGAAGTTTTCTAGGCCATGGTTTGCTGTGGTGCCAGAACTGAGCCACACTCACACATATATCTCAAAATTATTTCCCTCCATCCTTTTCCCCCTTATGTCTGACCAATATCTGAACGCGCACACAAGTCTTTGTTCACATTTTTTTTTAACCCAAATGTCAGGCTAACAACAGCCCATCAACTCATCAAATGAGGAGGAAGTACTTAGGTTCAGGAAACATTAAATAGGGACATTACAGGACAAGCGGGTGTCTAGAAACAATAAACTAAACTAGATTGCTGCAGTGGAGACTTGCTGGAACAGGCAGACTATAAGAAGACGGGGGAGGATTTTGTGCCTGAAATCTACAAAGACTGGCAGACGGGTGTTTCCATTTCTGTACTTGGGAAAGAATATTAAATATTTTCTACATATGGTGCTGTCAAGAGGGTCTGTGGGCCTCAGAGCAAAGACTAGCAGTTTCCCTCAATCCCCAAAGCTGAACTTTGGCTTGAATAGTGAAAACTAAAGAGGAGCACAGCATAACTGTTCATGGTGCAACATTCCAGCTGCCTATGTCGTTTGTGGTGTGCCTATCTAGTAACTGGAAGCAAAGTCAGGAGGACATTGTGTGTTTATTCAGTGGCATTTTATGTCCATCCTAAGCCCCTTAAGTCAGCAGATCTAGAGACCAGAATTGTTCTGTAATTCATAAATTTAAAATTAAGTCAGCATATTATTGAAACCTCAACAAAGGAACCCTTTGAAAGGACAATCTCAACTTACCAATTTAAAGCAGCACTCTTTGTTAGAAGGAATGACTATCTTTAATATTTTTTCCTATCTGTAATGTTATAAGAATTTTAAGGTCATATATATAAAAATTAAATGTTCATAACTGTATATATAAACCACATGTCTGAAACCCCGCAGATTAGGTCCTGAACAAATTGACCTCAAATATTTCTCTGCAAGGTGGAAGTGGGAAACCTCCCCATTGTCTCTTTCCTCACAAATCCTGTCTTAAGGGTACATTCAAGATATGAACAGGGTGTGAGCCTGTGACCTAGATTCAGGAATTAAGTAGTTATAATAACAAAAGAGTGGCCAAAACCCAGATAATGCAATCAGGTAACTTGCCAGACAGGAGATAAACAACGCACTCAGATTTCTGTTGTAGACCGCCTTTTCTGTGATGTAGGTATGATGTATCTGGGGGGTGGTCTTGGGCTACACCCCTTCTGTGATGTATGTTTGATCCTTCTGGGGGTGGTCTTGGACTCCAGGGTGGGCAATTTAAAATGTCTATATAAGGGCTTGCACGCATGGCTTTGGGTCCTCCTCCTCTCTCCCGCGTGTGGGGGAGCACCCTGTTGCAACAGCTTTAATAAAGATCAGGCTTACTAGCTGCCTTGCTTCTCAATATTCTTTGGTTGGCCTCTGTTATTTTCTTCTACCAATAGAGAACCTAAAAAGAGGACTATATGGGCTCTTGCGTACCCCATAAGGGAAAAAGAGCAGTCCCCCCCCCCCTTATATCAGTAACGTACCACAACAAAACAGCATACAAATAAGGATGTCCTCTCTAAACATTCTGACTAGCTGATTAAAATTGGTCCATGCAGATTCATCAGTTAAATCTTCAGCTGTTTAAGCTACCAATTAAACCCTGAAGGCTTACTAAAAATGCAGCTGTCTTTAAATAGTTCCTAGGATACAATTACACTCTGAGTGTAAAGTTCTCACTTCACATCTACTTTTTATGCTCCATTGGTAAAAAAAACAAAAACAAAAAACTCCAGCTCTATAAATATGCATTGATTAATGGTTCTTTATATTTGTTATCCAGTTCAGGAAAAAATATACAGTATGCATGGTTTTTAATAAATCTTCACTAGGAAAAAATTTAGGTCTTTTTCCTCTCACACACAGGGAGCATAATTTAGCAGATGATCACAACTGAATTTCTTGTGTTTCCGTTTTCCAGAGGATTTTGTGTGTGTCTCTCCAGTGTTGATCATTAAGCAAACAACTGGGCAAGCTTTCAAAGGCTGAAAGGTTAGCCAGAGTACACCAGTTAATTTGAAATAAGTACTTTGATTTTTCCAAGAGCAGTTATTTTAATTAACTGAAATGAACATTCATCTGAAGTACTTTAGTGTACTCCAAAGAGGGCACAGCCTTTCCTTCATCTTCTGGAGAGAACGGTCTTTCTAAAGAAGCTTTGATTAGGAGAAGAATTAAAAATATAATTTCAGTGTAGGAAGTTTTATTCTAGAAGCAGAGAAAGAAAATTCTTCAGTTCTTCTTTAGTGTTCTTAATCAAAAGGTTTCCTTTATGTATTACATAGCTTGTTTTGCCCATGGTTGAGTTAATGCCTTAGCATTGGTCAATGCCTTAGCAGGAGTGGGGAACCTTCTTCAGACTGAGGATGACATTCTTTCTTGGCCCCTTTTCAGTGGCCAAGAGGTAGAAGTGAGCAGAACAACATGCAATTTTTACCTTCCTACAGTGGGCTAGTTTTATACACACTCACATACCCCTATCTGTTGTCCATCCAGACAAGCAAGAGCCATTATTAGAGTTCAAGGAAACTTCCCACCCAGGCAATAAAATTCTAGAAGGACTGGTAAGTAGTATTGCCTTGGAGAGAGAGGCTGTGACTGAGAAGAAATTATAGCTCAGCAAGAATCCTGAGAGCCACACAGTATGGGATGGGTTTTAATGAGTAGGAGAAGATATATTTGTTGCAATTTACCCCTCCAGGCTTCCACATGTGTAGGTTGAACCGTTTCAAAATCTCATCCTTGGCAGCAAAATGAAAAGAATAGGAATCAGGCTGTAAAGTCTTGTTTTGAGCATGTCGACCTATGAAATAAGCTGGCTCCCTTTTCTTACCCTGCTTAATAAAGAATCAGGCGACAACTTGTAAAGTAAGTTTAAAAAAATAAAGTTTACTTATTTTATAATCATGCATTGGTTTGCAGCAACAGTAGCAGTAAAAACTATGCAGGCAAAATACTTGTATGTACAGTATAAAGGGACATGGGTGGCGCTGTGATCTAAACCACTGAGCCTCTTGGGCTTGCTGATCGTAAGGTCAGCAATTTGAATCCGTGCGACGGGGTGAACTCCTGTCGCTCTGTCCCAGCTTCTGCCAATCTAGCAGTTCGAAAGCACACCAGTGCAAGTAGATAAATAGGTACTGCTGCAGCGGGAAGGCAAACGGTGTTTCCGTGCACTCTGCCTTAAGTCACAGTGTTCTGTTGTGCCAGAAGCGGTTTAGTCATGCTGGCCACATGGCTGGTTACAGGAGGAGAGAAACAAACAAACAAACAAACAGGAAGTACCATATGCTATTTCATCTGTAGGAGAGGAGGTGAAATGTCATCACATAGAGCCCGCTCTACCAATTCTATTTCTATGATCTGAGGACCTATATATCAGCAATACAGCTCTATGGTGTTAGCCTGTTCTCATGCTAACTAGGAAGAATATGCATTTGCTGGGTTTGGTTGCTAACCTCCCACACCTGGAGAGGCTAGGAAGGCCACATTTGACTTCTTGGTCAGAAGTTCCCTGCCTTTGTCTTAAAGATAAACCAGCACTCAATGTGCAGTGCCACAGTTTATAGATTTGACTTGGCTACAGTAGTATCAGGCCCAATTGTTGACTTCGCCCCCAGAGCACTGTCTCCTGTTTCTTCCTTCCTCCTATGGTTCTGAACTGCAACAGCTGCAATGGGTGATATGGCACTGGATCCCTCAGGATCCCTTCATCCCTTGATGTAGAGAAACCTTGGCTAGAGCCTGTGTGAGGCCTCCTTCTGCCATCTCTGCCACCTGGTTTGCTTGCAGTTCTCAGTGACCTCTGTTCCTCTTCAAAAGCCCCATGCTTAATCCATAGCCGGTCCTCCTCCTCTCAAGTATGCCCCTCTTATTCCTGTGCCTCACCTGTCTTTTCCCATCCCAATTTCTGGTCAACTCCTGGGGAGTCAACCCCCAGTCACCACATCTACAGAATGCCACTGTTTATGCAGAGACATACATTGCTGGGGATGGTTGGATCCAGACAGCGAGATCCTCAGAAACTCTCCACTCCTGTTTTGTTGGGTCAGGTCTATCATGCTTATACATCAGATCACCAAAATAATTTATCTTGAAAGGTCTGATAATTTGGATGCATTTAATCTAATGGCAGACAATTCCTGTCAAATTTGTTCATATAAGTGATCTAGCAGCAAATGCAGCAAAGGTAAAAGGTGGGCTTGTTGTGACTTATGTGGTGCTGGGTGACACATTATAGCAAATTCTTTCACTCACACAAATATTTTTGCTGTGAAATTACTATCTAAAGAGAAATTTTGATAGAGCAAGTTCTATCAGAAAAGCAAGAAAGCGTGAAGAAGGCTTTGCTGACCATAGGGACATAAAATAAAAGAAGCTGCTTTGTACCAAGTCAAATAATTGGTATATCTAATTTAGAACTGTCTATGCTGACTGGAAGCAGCTCTAGCAGTTCAAAATGGAGTCTCTCCCAGCACAACTTTGAGATGCCCAGGACTGAACTTGGGACCATCTGCTTAAATTATTTTTGGGAGAGGGTGGGTGAAGTATATTAATGTTGGCTAAACTCTCTTCTGTTTTTTTCCAAGCCTACCAATATATATTGGGCAAACATCTTGTACATCTTAATAAATAGCTCACTTCCTGTACAGAACAGCATAAATAATTCAGTTGATTCCTAGTATTGTTTACTAATAAGAAACGCAGCCCAGGATGTATTACATTTGTTCATTGAGAAGGATAACGTCTCCGCATACAGATAGTGTTGCTAGACTCTCAGCTGGCTTAACTAACACTGGAACAAAGCCTAAAATTGCATGGAAAAAATGTTTCGTATCTGTGTTCCTTCTAGCGTTTATTATCAGTTATCAGAGCAGTCACAATTCAGATAGTTTGAACTGAGAGTGAAATCCCATACAGAAAATGCACCAATGGAAGGGATATAAGATATTAAGAGATGAGAAATATTGAGGTATATACTATCTGTGGGAGCTGAAGGAACAAATGGAATTTAGAAACATGCCTCAGAAACTCAGCTCAGGGCTGTGCGTCGTACACCTTACAGAGTAAAAAGGTAGTACAGGGAAGTTGGGGGGAGCCTGGGTGGTGCCAGAAACCACACACCGTATTTTTGCTCCATAAGACACACCCTTTTCCTCCTAAAAAGTAAGGGGAAATGTCTGTGCGTCTTATGGAGTGAATGTGTGGTCGATTGCTGGCTCCCTTTCTGGTCCTGCCCCCTTGCCCAGGTTTCCATTGTTGAATGTTCTGCCGACGGAGGCTGTTTGTTTCCCCAGTGCCATATGACTGGCTGATTAGATTATATGTCTGGAAACTGTAGAAATGGCTCCCTTTCCTAAAGAAGCTGCGGAACTGTGAGTTGAACCCCATATAAACAGGATTTTTTGCCCTTTCCAAAGTAAGCTTAACAACTTTGAGCTGATCTTCAAAAAAGGGGCTTTTCCCCTTTGCAAAAGAAGCTGCACAACTGTGAGCTGATCCCCCCCCAAAATGGGGCTTTCCCCCTTTCTTCCTCTAAAAACTAGGTGCGTCTTATAGTCAGGTGCGCCTTATGGAGCAAAAAATACTAGTTTGGGCAACAGGCGAGGGTAAAGCAGATGGCTCCTGTCTCATCAGACCATGGTTTAGTGTTCTGAAAGAAATAGCTCACAGAGCACAGAGAGTTTTCATTTTAATGTTATATTACTATCTGGACTCTTGCTTTTCTCGTTTTAAATGCAAAATGCTACCAACTGGAAGATTACATCATAATTTGCTCTGTGATATTTCACCATGTCATTGAGGTTGGAAAAAAAATATTTCAAAATTCTAAAGATGGTGAAAACATCCTCTTCACTGGATGACATTCAAAACTTTTAGAAAGGTGAGAGCCCCAAAATAATACTGCTATTCAAACTGTAATGTGGGCATCTGCAATTAGTGCCAAATACCTAGGTCCTGTTATTTTCCTCTCTCAAGCTATGTTCCTTCTAGAAGATTTGAATATATCTCTGGCTATATCACTACCTCCTAAAACTATTTTATGTTATGGTTGACAATGCAGAAAATGCTTTGTTTTTATATGATGGTGCAAAAAAACAAGCCACAAATCTAACTTTTGCCACATTTCTATACTGAACAGTTTGTCTGTCAGACAACCAGTCTGCTAAGACTATACAGAAGTTTTGTCTTTTACATCTAAAGATGACCCATTATAAATATGCTGGACCATTTTTCATGAGTGGAAAATTTCATGTTTTGATACATGATTTAGTATAAATATTAAGAGTTTTTCCATTTTCTGATTTTACAATTGTGCTAGTATAACCAAAGACATGTCAACAGGGCTGTGTGTTTTTTTTGTGCTGAGCAAATTTAACAACCACATGACTATCATCTTTCAGTTTGCTTGCCACTCAATTATTTATCACATTGGACAGGAAAATGTATCTGGAGTGATGTTGTGTTGAGCCAGTTCTTGCTTTAAACTTGGATCAGATGGATGTGACTTTTATAAAACTTCTGTCTGTGCAGTTTCTTGCTCTAAATGAGCTTTCCAAGTCACCTCAGCAATACCAAGTATCCAAAGTAATGTAGACACATATCTTCTTTTTCCCTTGAAGTGAATTGAATGGGTAACTGGGCAGAAGATATATTTGCATGAGTTAGAGACCATTGGAGTCAATCACTCTAGTGGAGTATCTAGCTACTGGAAAAGAAGATAAAAGGATTAATCTGCATTATTATGTCATATATATTACTTCCCTCCTTGCTTATGCTATTTTGTATCAGAGGCCCTTAAAAAAATTACTTTATAGTCAAATCCTACCTAAATATGGCTACTCAGAAGTCCCACTGAATTCAATGGAACTCACCCCTAGGTGAGTACAGACTTGCAGCCTAAGACTGTTAAAAGTTCTGAGCAATGTAGTTGCTCAGAACAAACTTCAGAGGGTGGTTGTGGATAAAGCAACTTGGTGGAAATTTGAGCAAGACTGAATGAGTGATGAAACAAGAAAAAGGGCCCCGAAAGTGAGGTATGGAGTCCTGCAGTTCAGGAGTTCTGGCACTTAGTGATAGTAGTAAGTCTACATAGATGGCGAGTTCCTATGAGATCAGGTGGGGGCTGCTCCATAAAACAAAGTATGTGTTCTTTGTTGTTGTTTAGTCATGTCCGACTGTTCATGACCCCATGGACCAGAGCACGCCAGGCACTCCTGTCTTCCATTGCCTCCCGCAGTTTGGTCAAACTCATGCTGGTAGCTTCGAGAACACTGTCCAACCATCTCGTCCTCTGTCGTCCCCTTCTTCTTGTGCCCTCAGTCTTTCCCAACATCAGGGTCTTTTCCAGGGAGTCTTCTCTTCTTATGAGGTGGCCAAAGTATTGGAGCCTCAGCTTCAGGATCTGTCCTTCCAGGGAGCACTCGGGGCTGATTTCCTTAAGAATGGAGAGGTTTGATCTTCTTGCAGTCCATGGGGTTCTCAAGAGTCTCCTCCAGCACCATAATTCAAAAGCATCGATTCTTCGGCGATCAGCCTTCTTTATGGTCCAGCTCTCACTTCCATACATCACTACTGGGAAAACCATAGCTTTAACTATATGGACCTTTGTCAGCAGTATGTGTTCTAGGAGCACTAAAGATGCACCATGGAGCAAATGAAACTGTAATGCACAAATGTGCCTAGTTTATGGAATGCTGCTGGTAGGCAAGCAACAGACAAGGCATCTTCTCAACCCCTTTTCTCCTATGGATGATGTTTTAAGCAGCCCAGAATTTGAGCTAGGCCTCCCCACAGCATTGCCCAGGGACCTGTTTTCTATGCCGAGGCTCATTGTTACATGTGGCTTAATGACAAACCATAGAATTATTTAGTTGTTTTTTTTTTTACAGTGTCTGCACCTTCCTTTGCAGTTTTGAAACCGTAGCCAACCCCCTGCCCCCACATACACAGACAAATATGGGCTTGGAGGAAAACATTCCATGTTACAGAGCAGGAGGAGCCAGCTTGGGACCCTCCGGATGTTGAACCACAGTTCCCATCATCCTTGACGACTGGCCACGCTGGCTGGGGTTGATGTTGGGGGCCAGAAACATCTGGAGAGAATTGTGTTGGCTAACCCTACCATAAGGAATGACTTCCAACGGGGCTTGAGTCTCAAAACCTCTCATTTTAGGTGCAAGATTCCTTGGTTAGATTCCCGTAGCTCACAGGACAGATCTCTGTTTCTTGTTCTGAACAGAATAGCTGGAATATGCCATTCTGGACACTGTTTTCCCTCCCAGTATTTATGGGATTAGAAGACAAAATATTCAGGCATTGGATAAAGATTTCTAAAGAAAAAATGACAAGATAGGCATTTCTTGGAGGTGACGGTAATGATGATGGGAAATCCAGCCTGTTGGAGACCTGGGGGAAAAGGAAAATTCCAGGTTAAAAATGACTAAAATATTCTTGATCTTGGAACAAAAACCAAGTCTAAATTAAGAAGTGAGGGTAGCAAAGGCTAATCCAGGAAATGGACGTATTTTTAACAAAAATGATTTCTGTGGGATTTGTTTTTTAATGAAAAGTATTAAAGAGAGTTTAACCGTTCAGAGTTAATGGTCTAACATACATTAAAATAGATGAACAGGCTAGGCCCAAGATCCCCAACTTCCTGCCCTGAACCCTCTCAAGTTTTGACAGTAACTGAACTGTGCAACTCTCCCACTAAAAGGACCTGCCAGAACTTAAATTTTGGAAGGTAGATGGAAACATTCCTGCCAATGCATGCCTTTGCTTAGTGTTATATGTTCTTTAATGACTGCTCCACTGGTTTTTAATTAAATGCAGTTATAATAATTTATATCCCGCTTTTCACTATACAAGTCTTTCCATGGTGGCTTACAAGTAACATCAAAATGCATTCACTGAATCATAATAAACAACACCAAAATGTAACAAGTTCATTCTTCCAAGTCATATTTCTGTGCAGGGGGATTTCCTATCTTACATGTTTCTATCAAAATGACTTCATGTTTCTATAAAAAGAAAACATTCCAAGGAAAGGGGGAATGTTATTGTCTCTCTGGTGCAAATGGGACAAATGCCTAATGGTAACTTGATATGAATCTACATTTCTTGTTTTTCCAAAAATAATTCTTACTGGGGAGGCAGAGCATAGGGAGGGGAGAGTTATCCTTTCACTCCCCCAACAGTGGCAGACCTTGGTGTCTCAAATTCCAGTGGTGCCCTGTGCACACCCCAAATTGCCCTCCTCCCTCACCTCTTGGAAACCACTCTAAATCACAGTTGTGGTGTCCCCTGCAGTGCACACAAAGCTCTGTGCCCAGTGCGCCCAAACCGTAGTCCTAAATCCACCTCTGCCCGCACTGTGATGAGAGTGGAGATTTCTCCACCCACAACACGCGTTGGCATCAACAGGGATATTTACATTCCCAAAACTACAGAAGTATAAAGTAAACAAAACAGCAGCTTAACCAAAGAAAGCATTTATATGAAAATCCGTTCAGACCTGTGGGTTTTCAAAGCCTGGGACAGCTTTTGTACATCCCTTGGGATGCGGTTCCATAGCATTCACGGGTTGAGAAAGCCCTGTCCCTAGTGCTTGTCAGGGCTTACTTGCTCACTTTGATGAAGGAGGCATCTTTGTGCTCCTAATTTCCATCGCAGTATTCCTTGTACCCATCAGAGCTTCCACTCTCACAGGGAACCAGTAGGTGAGGGCTTTCTATAGCTTGTTCCTTAGGATGCATGAGCCTGAGTTCTCTTGTCTGCAGTCTCCTAAATGGACTTTAATCATAATACTGTTATATCTGCAAAATAGCTATAGACAGCTGAAAAACAATAATACAGGAAATAGACAAGTGGGTTTTGTTATTTTTAAGGCATGCAATTACCAAACATCTCAAGCCCATAGATGCTAAAAGAAAAATAAATACTAGCACTGGATGTGCCAACAAAGAAGCAAGTGAAAAGACCAATGGTGGACCAATTGAATAAGTAAATAAGGGCATGAGTAAAGAGAAATAAACTGTTTTCTTGTGTTTGCTTAGTCTCCTACAGTTCAGTGCTTTTTTGGTGACTGTACCATCATCTCTCTCTCTCTCTTTTTTCCTGCCCATGGCATCCAGTTTGTGCTGGCACCCACAGGACTTTTATTAAGATATATGTACTGGCACCTCATTTTTTAACCATAAAAGCAGTGTCGGAACTAATACAACATTTAACTGGTCAGTTACTGAGATTTCCATGATGAAAATACAATCTCATGTTAAATTCCATAAACTGGTGGTCAGTTCCGCCTTGATACTGACACTATACTAATTATGTGTGTATTTTATATGAATTAGTTTTAATGATTTTATTATATATGGTTGCATTTTATTGGACACCACCCTGTAACTACTGTGGTGTTGGGCAGTAAATTGAGGCCTAAATATTATATTATTTATGAAATCGGCTTTAAACTGACTAATGTGGGGGAGGGAGACAGTGCTCCTGAAGGTAGGAGTCTATCAATTGATGAAGATGATCATCCAAATGTCATAGACCAAATGGAGCAAACAGCACGCAGACCTAGTGGTGGGAGGAAAAAATCCTTAAATAAGAGACAGGGGGGAATGATTAATGGACTTCAATGTCTGTACACTAATGCGCAAAGCATGGGAAATAAACAAGATGAGCTTGAGCTCTTGGTACAGCAAACTAAATATGACATAATAGGCATCACTGAAACCTGGTGGGATAAGTCCCACGATTGGAATGTAATAATGGGGGGATACAATCTATTTCAGAGAAACAGACCAGACAAGAAAGGAGGAGGAGTGGCGTTATATGTCAGGGATGTGTATACCTGTGAAGAGATCCAAGATTTAGAACCTCAAAGCCAAAGTGAGAGCATTTGGGTCAAAATTAAGGGAGAGAAGAATAACAGTGACCTCATTGTGGGAGTTTACTATAGATCCCCAAGCCAAACGGAGGACATAGATGATGCCTTCCTGGAACAGATGGCCAAGCATGCAAAAGGAAGGGAGATAGTAGTAATGGGGGACTTCAATTACCCGGATATTTGTTGGATGTCAAACTCAGCCAAGAGCATAAGGTCAAACAGATTCCCCACTGGCCTTGCAGACAACTTCATTGTCCAGAAAGTGGGAGAAGCAACAAGAGGAACAGCCATTTTAGATCTGGTCCTAACCAATGTTGATGACCTGGTTAGTGGGGTAGAAGTGGAAGGATCATTAGGCGCGAGTGATCATGCTCTTCTGAAGTTTACTATACAGCGGAAAGGAGCAGCCAAGCATACTAGGACTCAATTTCTTGACTTTAAGAAAGCTGACTTCATAAAACTTAGGGAAGTGCTGGGTGAGATCCCATGGACAGTAATACTAAAAGGAAAGGGAGTTCATGATGGCTGGGAGTTTGTTAAGAGGGAGATAGTAAAATCACAACGTCAGGCAATACCAATGAGACGGAAACATGGAAGGTGCCTAAAGAAGCCAGGGTGGCTATTAAAGAACTTTTAACTGAGTTAAGATTAAAAAAGGATGTGTAGAAAAAATGGAAAAGGGGGGAAACCACCAAAGAGGAATTCAAACAAATAGCCAGCACGTGTAGACACAAAGTCAGAAAAGCTAAAGCACAGAATGAACTCAGGTTTGCTAGAGAGGTTAAAAGCAACAAAAAAGGCTTTTATGGGTATGTTCGTAGCAAAAGGAAGAACAAAGAAACAGTGGGGTCACTCAGAGGAGAAGATGGTGAAATGCAAACAGGGGACATAGAAAGGGCTGAGCTCCTCAATGCCTTCTTTGCCTCAGTCTTCTCCGATAAAGAAAACAATGCCCGACCTGAAGAATTTGGAGCAAATGATTCAGCAGAGGAAACACAGCCCAGAATAACTAAGGAGATAGTACAAGAATACTTGGCTAGTTTAGATGTATTCAAGTCTCCAGGGCCAGATGAACTGCATCCAAGAGTATTAAAAGAACTGGCAGATGTGATCTCAGAACCACTGGCAGTCATCTTTGAGAATTCCTGGAGAACAGGCGAAGTCCCGGCAGACTGGAGGAGGGCAAATGTTGTCCCTATTTTCAAAAAGGGGAAAAGAGAGGACCCAAATAATTACCGCCCAGTCAGTCTGACATCAATACCAGGGAAGATTCTGGAGCAGATCATTAAGCAAACAGTCTGTGAGCACCTAGAAAGGAATGCTGTGATCACCAATAGTCAGCATGGATTTCTGAAAAATAAGTCATGTCAGACTAACCTGATCTCGTTTTTTGACAGAATTACAAGCCTGGTAGATGAAGGGAACGCAGTGGACGTAGCCTACTTTGATTTCAGCAAGGCATTTGACAAGGTGCCCCATGATATTCTTGTAAAGAAGCTGGTAAAATGCGGTCTTGACTATGCTACCACTCAGTGGATTTGTAACTGGCTGACTGACCGAACCCAAAGGGTGCTCATCAATGGTTCGTCTTCATCCTGGAGAAGAGTGACTAGTGGGGTGCCACAGGGTTCTGTCTTGGGCCCGGTCTTATTCAACATCTTTATCAACGACTTGGATGATGGACTCAAGGGCATCCTGATCAAATTTGCAGATGACACCAAACTGGGAGGGGTGGCTAACACCCCAGAGGACAGGATCACACTTCAAAACGACCTTGACAGATTAGAGAACTGGGCAAAAACAAACAAGATGAATTTTAACAGGGAGAAATGTAAAGTATTGCACTTGGGCAAAAAAAATGAGAGGCACAAATACAAGATGGGTGACACCTGGCTTGAGAGCAGTACATGTGAAAAGGATCTAGGAGTCTTGGTTGACCACAAACTTGACATGAGCCAACAGTGTGACGCAGCAGCTAAAAAAGCCAATGCAATTCTGGGCTGCATCAATAGGAGTATAGCATCTAGATCAAGGGAAGTAATAGTGCCACTGTATTCTGCTCTGGTCAGACTCACCTGGAGTACTGTGTCCAGTTCTGGGCACCACAGTTCAAGAAGGACACTGACAAACTGGAACGTGTCCAGAGGAGGGCAACCAAAATGGTCAAAGGCCTGGAAACGATGCCTTATGAGGAACGGCTAAGGGAGCTGGGCATGTTTAGCCTGGAGAAGAGGAGGTTAAGGGGTGATATGATAGCCATGTTCAAATATATAAAAGGATGTCACATAGAGGAGGGAGAAAGGTTGTTTTCTGCTGCTCCAGAGAAGCGGACACGGAGCAATGGATCCAAACTACAAGAAAGAAGATTCCACCTAAACATTAGGAAGAACTTCCTGACAGTAAGAGCTGTTCGACAGTGGAATTTGCTGCCAAGGAGTGTGGTGGAGTCTCCTTCTTTGGAGGTCTTTAAGCAGAGGCTTGACAACCATATGTCAGGAGTGCTCTGATGGTGTTTCCTGCTTGGCAGGGGGTTGGACTCGATGGCCCTTGTGGTCTCTTCCAACTCTATGATTCTACGATTCTATTATTATTATTATTATTATTATTATTATTATTATTAA
Organism: Podarcis pityusensis; assembly: GCF_964106645.2. NCBI lineage: Eukaryota > Metazoa > Chordata > Lepidosauria > Squamata > Lacertidae > Podarcis > Podarcis pityusensis. The sequence continues at coordinate 48,477,803 of NC_138034.1, read as the reverse complement.
TAAATGTCCTTCATACTCCTCTGCTGACCAGTCAAAGAACAGTAAATTCCATGCTTGGTTGTCTCTACACGACTGTGTAATATTCATTAATATTTTCTTTACATCTTTTCCTGAACAGCACCACTAACACGTCTTTGGGGCAGTCTTTTCTGGTAATTCTCTCCAATATCTTCTCACTGAATTCCAATGACTTGTAACTATTTTTAAGCACATACCAACTCTGGCAGTTTCTAGTGTTGTGTGTGATTTCTCTCTTTCTCTCTAAGGACATCAAGTTGTCTTTAAGAAAACTTTTAATCCCACTGAAGTCATCTAAATGTCAATGAACTTGGAAGATTTCAAATCCTGCCCCACAAATAAATGTCCTTCGTGTTCTCCAGAAAATAATGCCCAAAATATTTCTGCTTCCAGTTATTCGTTACTAAATCCTCTGAGAATCGGCCTTGGTATGATGGTATGAAACGCTTGCTAGCTTTTCAACTAGATTGGCCAGGAAAATGTGCTGTGGCTAGGGAAGCAATAATTTTCTTCACACGGAGCAAGGTTAGATGACACGACTAAAGATGGACTAAAATTCCCATCATCCCTGAGCATTGGCACTGATGGATGGTAGGAAATTGTAGTCCAACAACGTTTAGGGGGTACCATGCTGGCTCCAGGGTATGACCTATCCAGTTGGCACAATGAATGTGTGGCTTGAGTGGATCTGGGCCGAGTTCAGCTTGTGGGAAAGAGGTCCTCTGAATGTTCTCATGCGTAGCCAGCTTGCTTTCATGTGGGTTGTGTGGGATAGTGTGTGGATGGAGATTTCCTATCACTGTGCAGTTGACAAGAGGACCACAGAACACTATAGTTCCTGGACTAACATAACACAAATTCTGTTTCACTGCCATCCTGAAGGTTGTGGGCTTTCCATAGGCATCTGGCCACTATGAGAACAGATTGTTGGACTGGATGGGCCTTTGGCTCAATCCAGCAGGCCTCGTCTGATATAAATGGGAATAGAATAAAAATAATTTGGGTTGGGTCCATGTGATCAAAAGAGATGGCTGTACTTCTTGATGCAGTAGAGCAAGCCGAACAGTACAGCTGATATGCTCAAGGGCTCAAAGAAGGATTCTGACTGCGTGTCCCATCTTCTGCCAAAATTTTTTTGCTTTCAAATCTCATCTCTTTTCACCTGACCACATCTGTTTTAAAAATGTTTGTGCTTTGGTTAAATAATGAACAGAGTCACTTCCACTCCAGGGAAATGGGGTCTGAAAGATTGTGAAAACATATGTTCAGAAAAAGTTCACAATTTCCATGAGTGTCATCTTTTCATGGTATATAACTTGTCCCTGGTTGAGTCATAATTATTAGCACGTGTTACAGTGACTTTCTGAAATTTGGTGAATGCCAACATTTCACATGTGAATGCTGACAATCCAAAACAAAATTTGAGAGTGCCTGAAATTTCAAAGAAAACCTGACGAACGCTTACAGTTCCATAAGCAAAATTGTCAAAACCCACTGGTGAATGTAATGGAAAAGGTATTTGGTTTGGGCCATTTTTCTATTTTTTTAATCTGTCAGCATTCACATAGAGATAGCACCAAAATGCTATTGGATCGTTCACCCACATGGCTAAGTTCCGCATGTTTGGGATGAGTGGGGCTGCACAATCAAGATTCCACCTGCCAGGGTAGACTCCTAGCATACAGCAAGTTGCCTTCTAATATGGGGATGGGGTTCAGGGCCCAACATAGGTGGTGGTGGCCAGCAGGCATAGTCTCCCCACCACATAATTCCCCCCCCCCAAAATATATTTTTATTAATTTTTCCTACTGTTATCAAAACAGTAGGGAAAGAGGAAGTAGACTGCAGTGGTACCTCAGGTTAAGTACTTAATTCATTCCGGAGGTCCGTTCTTAACCTGAAACTGTTCTTAACCTGAAGCACCACTTTAGCTAATGGGGCCTCCTGCTGCCGCCACGCTGCCGAAGCACGATTTCTGTTCTCATCCTGAAGCAAAGTTCTTAACCTGAAGCACTATTTCTGGGTTAGTGGAGTCTGTAACCTGAAGTGTATGGAACCTGAGGTACCACTGTATCCCTGAGCAGGGATGAGGGTCTGACAGTCTCTCCTACATCTAAGCCCACATTGCAGAGCTTTTCTAATTGGATTTCACACACAGGAAAAGAAGCGAAACACATAGCCTGAGGTTTAACCTTTGACACAGCACAGCAAAACTTCCTTCTTTTTTAGTTGGCTAAGCTGACAATGATTGCTAAGATAAAATAATGGTCAGTGTGTTCAAATGGCACTTAAAGGATGTGGAAGAAGAGAAAAAGTATCTTCCTCCTTGGTAACTAGTTTTGCCCTCACAATAGAGCGTACATAAGTGAAAGCGTCACAACATTCCAGTTTGTTTTTGCTTTATTTCAGAATTGTTTCCATGAATCCACACAATCTGGGGCCCAATAAAGGCATCCCCAGCACACAGGATTAGGCCATGTTCCAAGATGTTGCAAAGCATGTGCCACTGGTACAGAGAGACCTCAAGAAACCTGGACAAAATTACAGTCTGTTGTGTAATTAATTATCTGCCTGAAATCTCTCCAGTGGCACCAGACATACAGTTGTGTTTTTGTTTTTGTTTCATTTTTAAAAACCACCCTCTTTCAAGAAACAGCTAAAACTTCATAGGACAAGATGTCTTATCTTTTGTTTCCTGAACTTTTAGAGACACTTTGATTTTCAAAGTGTAACAAACCTTTGGTGTGGTGTGGTAACCAATCTAATAAAATAAGGAGATTATCAATTTCCTGCTGAGAGGATAGCAGACCAGAATATTTATCAACACTTTCCAGTGCTTTAAGTATTTCAGTTTTCAACGTTATCTTGTTTTGAACCAAACTGCAAAAATAGTTGCCTGTTACAAGACCTTTGATTGCCAGGAATTAGAAGTGATACAATAATTAAACAGACAGCAAAGTAAAATGAATAGTTTATTTCATAAAATACTACTACAAGCTATTGTATTATAGCCTTAAAGCCACCTTTCCCAATCTGGTTCTGTCTAGATGTTTTGGACTACAAGACCCAACAACCCTGACTGAAACCGATGGAAGTTGTAGTCTTAAACATTTATAGGGAACCAGGTCAAGAGGTTTGTATGTTGTTTAGATCTCTGTGTTGCCATAGCTCCTCCAGACTCATCTTCATTCAACCTTTAAAATTAACACAAAGTGATCATGCCAGGTTTTACAGACAGTCCCTCAGTTTTAACTTTTGGTCTGTTAAATGGGGATAATTATATTGATCTACCTCACAGTTTGTGGGAAGGTTTAGTTTTTGCTCCCTCAGATATGCATTGTGCCGTTCAAGACACTTGGCTGTGGACAAGGAATGTTTATTTCTTGGAGGGGAATGTTGCATCAGTTTTCCTATGTCATCGGCGGGCCATGGGCCAAGTACAGTCTGCATCCTGCCAAATATTACTTATCTGAACTGTCCAGCCAAGCTGCAACACGAAACTGACCTGAAATAGTAATAATAATGGTGATGTTGCAAGGGTGTAAGAAATACTGTATTTTTCCATGTACAAGACGCCCCCATGTATAAGATGACTGCTGCTTTTTAAAACCCAAAATTAAGAAATCACATATCACATGGGGGGGCGACCTTGAAGTTGTTGCGCTTTTGTTGGGAAGACGACCTCCAAGGTAGGGCAGTTTTCTGGGGGCGACCAAACCGCAACCCTCCATCACAACCAAACCGCAACCCCCAATTGCCCTGCCGAGCACGCACTCAAGCTTAAAGAAATAAAAATTAACCTTGTTCCTTGTATGGGATAGATATGGACTGTGGTTAACACCGTGTGAATACCGCTTCCCAAACTAGTAGTGGGAGTGCAATGGATGTAGTGTAAATGGGAGTGTGCATAATGCAGCAGTGTGGTGTAGTGGTTAGAGTGTTGGCCTAGGACCTGGGAGGCCAGGGTTCAAACTTCTGCTCAACCATGAAACTTACTGGGTGGCCTTGGGCCAGTCACAGTCTCTCAACCTAACCTACCTAACAGGGTTGTTTTGAGGATGAAATGGGTAGGAAGAGAATTTCTCTTTAGAGAAAAGGTGGGATAGAAATGCAATAAATAAATAAAAACAAAACAAATACAGAGCCTATATTGATACATTTACTGTCGCAGCACCAAGATCTCTCCCCCAAAGCATTGCCTGCTAGAGATAAATTTTATTCCCATTTAATAAAGTCAGTAATTTGCACATAAACAGAGACCAGAGCCTTGTTTACCTGGCCTTGGTTTGATACGTTACCATGCTGGTTCTCAAACTAATAAATATTTTATTGCCTCATGTTTTTCCCCCTATTATTTTGTTCCATGCAGTGAAAAGATTTCACAGCCCTGTTAGCTTCTTATCTACATGTGGGTTGTGAAAGAACCCAGGGAGCAGAGTTAAGTCATTCACATCACTTGGGTGGGCCCATCCACATTGAACAGTCACCACTCAACACTAATCTGTGTTTCCTAGTTCTATTTCCATTACAAGAGGTGAACCCAATCCCTTGATTATTAATCCATCAGTGTGACTCTATGTATGACCTTATGTCTTGCTGTGGTCAAGTCTTACTGAAGCAACAGAAGAATAGTTTTTTTCTGTCCCAGATAAGACATTAATGGGTGGTGTTGCTGGAATTTCCCCAAATTATTGTCCATTGGATCCACTACCTCAGCATTTGCAATTGTTGAAATTTGGAGCCAACTTCCACACCCACTTATGCTAAGAAGTAGTTAATGGCTAATGAGTTGATTTTGACAAAAAGAAGAGGGAAACTGTGCAAGTTCTTAAATGTGCATGTAGTTAGGGATAAATCCACCCTCTTCCCCTTCTATCTTCAGGTGGAAAGAACCCCAATGATTGTGGTTTTCAACCAGTGTGCTGTGGGCACCCTGGGGTGCCTTGAATGGTGATCAGGGGTGCTGTGGGCAACACTGGCCTCTGTCTCTCTCTCTTTCTTTCCCTCACTCCTCTGCTGCCCTCTCATGTCTCTACAGGGAACCAGGCAGAGGGTCTTCTCGGTAGTGGCGCCCGCCCTGTGGAATGCCCTCCCATCAGATGTCAAAGAGATAAACAACTACCTGACATTCAGAAGACATCTTAAGGCAGCCCTGTTCAGGGAAGTTTTTAATGTGTGACATCTTAGTGTATTTTTGGTCTTTGTGGAAGCCGCCCAGAGTGGCTGGGGAAACCCAGCCAATTGGGCAGGGTACAAATAAATCATCATCATCATCATCATCATCATCTCTGCCTCCCAAAGGCTTGCACAGCTATTTGTTGCAGCAGGCCTGGCTATAAGCTCTACAGCAGTGGTGTCCCAACTTTTTTCAAAGAGGGCCAGATTTGGCTGTGAACTGGGGCCCTACAAAAAAAAAAAAAACAAGTTGCGCCCCACTGCTTCAAATTGGGCCCCACTGGCTAGCCCTGAGTCTCATAATTGCTGGGCCTGAGTTGCCCTGCCTTGCATGAAGTCTTGGGTTTGCAATTTTCGGAGAGGGGAGACTGCAGCACTGGGTTGAAGACAGGCTGGTGAGGCCCCCTAGATTTAGAGGCCTTAGGCTTTAGCCTACTTAGCCTATACATAAATCCAGCACTGGGTCAAGGTGGCAGCCGCCCTCTGCCACTGCCATCGCTGCAGCATCAACATCCCGAAAATGTACTATAGTATTTATTTATTTATTTAGCCACGCCCCCCCCGGCTGACCAGATTGGTCGACCCAAGGAGTGATGCAGTCGGGGACTCCCTAATGGTGTGGGGGCTAGCCACGCCCCCTGCACAGAGGGGAGAGCTTGTAGCGAGCCCACAAAAAGGAAATGGCTTTGGTGGGCAGGTGCTCGGGGCCACAAGACATTGCTTTTTAAAAATTGCCTGGGGGGCTGTTTGAAACAGCCCCCCAGGCACTTGTGGCCCCCGGGCTGGACTTTGGACATGCCTGGTTTAGACAATACAGAGCTAGATGGACCAGTGATTCGTTATGAGGCAGATTCCTATGTTCTCTTGGCCAATGTCTGAAGCCAGGGTGTGTTGGCCTTCAGCTCTGCTGTCTGCAGAATGGACAGCTCGAGGTGAGTGTTGTTTCCTGCCAGGAGAGCTAATTACTTAGTATTGAGGGTTAATTAATTAATATTGAGCCTTAATTAAGATTGAGGGTTCCTCCACACTTCCACTTGCCCCGTGCCTAGAAATCATGGGTTCAAGTGGTTTTCTGTTTGTCTTGTGCTTTTTAGGCAAGGGTCCGAGTGGTTTTTCTCTTGTCCCACAGCTTTCCCCTGGAAAACATGCTCTTTACTGCTGAATCAGAACAAACTGCAATCCATGGAAAACTCAATTGCTATTTGGTTAGATTCAGTGGTAAAGTGCTGGTTTCCCTGCGGGTGTTGACGATGCCAGTATTGCAAAATCACAAACGATTAGCTTTGGAACTGAATTAAACAGCTGCGACCCTTTTGTTGTACCCCCTTACACAAGGACTGAACTGTAGCCAGCATGTGCAGTCAATGATGCTAATTGCAAACATTTTGGTTCCAGGTTTTTCCTCTCCTTGGGCTTTCTACATTATTATTTGCCTTCTCTGTGTTAACCCTGCTGCAAAGAGCCATATGTTCATGAGGCCATGGAAGTGTGCTTTCAATTATTCTGTATGTCCGTAATCCAAGCATAATACTAGAGTATATAATAAAAAAGCAGTACTCATGCAGCCCCAGTATAAAAAACCCAAAACATATACACACACTCAAAGAGCAGTTTAAGAACTGAGCTGTTTGCATGAGCATTGGTTAAGAAAAGAAGCAAATCAGCTAGCTTTAAGCAGCAAAACATGTCCAGCCTTATACACAATTTTATAGCAAAATATACTATAAACCTAATATTTAACTGGGGGCTTTCTCTCCTCACCAGCCCAATTTCTTTTAGAGTAAAGTTTTAAACTTAACGCATTTGGCAACCACACAAAAGAGTCATTCAGTTTTCTATAAAAATTTCAGGGCTGTCCTGACTGCTTTTAGAGAAAGAGTACTTCGTTTGCTCAGATAGTTCTTATTTTTAAAGAGTCCAGCAGGATACAGAGCCTGAAGGGTGTGTCAGCCAGCACTCTTGTCAAATCTCATTTAATTTCAGTTTGTTCTTTGCTGCCTTGATCTTCATGCAATTCCCATCCAAACATTCATTTTCCACAATTTCTGATTTAGCTTTGTATTTCCCCTTGGAATATAGGGTCTCCATTGAGAATGTTGTTGAGAAATGTAGTTAGTCCCTAAATGCTTTATTAGTCCCACCAAAACCAGAGCCTTTCCCTTATTTAGTCTTTTACCTCCTCCTCTGTCACCAGGCAATTTAAAAGATCCCTGTGTTTGTCTGACAATTTGTCGAGATGTACTTTAGATGGAAAATGATCAATAGATGACTCCGGCAATTTATCAGATGAATACAAAGATATGCAGAAATGAGCAAATGCCCTCCTAATGGCCTTAGCTCTTAACACAAAGCACCTTTATCATTGTGAACACATTTAATAAGACTTTTTGGTTGCCCTTTTAAAAAGAGCAGGGGCAAGCAATCAAGAAGCCTTATTCCCAAATTCATAACCATGTTCACAAATTTAATTTCCCAGGTATTTGGTCACCTTTATGAGACATAATAACTGGATTCAGACATGATTTGTTCTAATATTTGAATTCTAAATGGTGCCAACAAACACTGGTTTGTTTTGAGCTAACAAACCAGGACTGGAAACCACAGCTTGAAGCTGATTTGCAAACCACAGTTTATGCTAACTGTGGTTTGTTGTTATGTCTGAGTTTACAGATCATTGACAAACCACAGCTAGGGACATTGCTGCACTATGGAGATGTGGGTCAGTTTATGAAGCTGATTGATCAGCAGACAAGCTACTCTAACCAATTCCTGATAGGCTGGCAATCGGCCAGCCATATCTCTGCATATTTGTTTTGTAGGTATAGGCCAGTAAAAAGCCTGCCTGCTGGTCAGGAACCTCCTTTGCTGCATAGTGCTTTATATGCATATCATTAAACTTTTGAGCTTGCATTTCTTTTCAGTTTAGGTTTAGGTGCATACAGCATTTTATGCATACAGTATAGTGGTACCTCGCAAGACGAATGCCTCGCAAGACAAAAAACTCGCTAGACGAAAGGGTTTTTTGTTTTTTGAGCTGCTTCGCAAGACGATTTTCCCTATGGGCTTGCTTCACAAGACGGAAACGTCTTGCAAGTTTGTTTCCTTTTTCTTAACACCGTTAATACAGTTGCGACTTGACTTCGAGGAGCAACTCATAGAACGCGGTGTGGTAGCCTTTTTTGAGGTTTTAAAAGACTTTGGTGATTTTTGAAGCTTTTCCAAAACTTTCCCGACACCATGCTTCGCAAGACGAAAAAAACCGCAAGACGAAAAAACTCGCGGAATGAATTAATTTCATCTTGCAAGGCACCACTGTATTCTTTTTCTTATGCAAACCAAAGGCAATAATGTAGCTCTAAAGGGAAACCTTCATTGCCTGGGTTCAGACTTAATAAACAAAAACACAGTTTGTGCTACCTGTAGTTAATAACTCCACAGCATAGTTTGCGCTTCTAGATGTACAGCAGTCAAATTATGCAATGCTACAGCTTCCAGCAGTCCCTCTCTACTGCATAGGCTTCTCCAGTGACAGCAATACTGAACTGAGCAGCTGCTCTCAGTATCAAGCAGCTGCCATTTCTCTCCCTCAGTGCAATACCTAGCATTGAATATTAAAAAGTTGGTTCAAGCAACCAATCGCCTCCTTATATCTATCACAATTAATTTTCTTTATTAGTTGTGCCAAATACCAGAACACACATAACTGCCTGGCTTGCTCATGCTCCCCCGCCATGATGAAAAGCTCTCACAATGTAAAACGTATACATATGTTAATACCGCAAATGTCACCAAGTACAACCACAGACTCTGATGTGCTCAGCCATCATTATGAGTTTGAGTCCCGTTGCGCCAAGGGTTAGTCTAAGACTAGATAGCACAATATTTTGAGTGGAGGGGGATCTTTTCTTTGTAGAATACATTTAATGCTGCTTCATAGGGCAGAGGTTTTCAACCTTTTTGAATCCATGGCTCCCTTAACCAACTACATTCTTTCTGCTGCGCCCCTGTGGGGCTCAGGAGCCCAGTTATGTCTCTCCTTGCCTGCAGCTTCTCACCCTTTTTCGAACACCTTCCCTTGTGGAGTGTTCCCTCAGCCTCCTCCTCTCTTCTCCTCTCTCCTTGGGAGTCCTCAGGGCAGCTGCTGCTGCTGTCCCTGATCTCAAAGCTGCCCTCCACCCCACCGTTTGCCTGCAGCAGCTTTCCAGGTTGCATTGCTGTTCTGGCTTCTACTTTTTAACCATGACAACATCTTGTTTTCCGCTTATTTTAGCAGAACTGAAGAAAGAAAAAAGGCACATCATCAGAATACCATGTGTCATGCTAGGATAGAGATGTCTTTTCCTAAGGGTTGATGAAAACTTAGAATATTATTACTTGGCAGAAATGTTGAATTCTTGTACCATCCTTGTTTCCTTTGGAAAGCCCAAGTGTCTAAGGTTCTTCTGCTTTTTTAAAAAAGGACTTGAAGTTGGGTTTTCCCCCCGAAACATAATATATTCCTTCTATCTATATTCTGTCTTATTTTTCCTTCTTCTCTACATAAAAAGCAGTTTGCCTCTCATGTTTTGTTTCTTTCAGATGCCAACCACAACAGCGACTGGGTGTGTTCCAGTTTGACTTGGGTTACATGGGCTTCTACAATACTTTGTTGTTGTTTAGTCGTTTAGTCGTGTCCGACTCTTCGTGACCCCATGGACCAGAGCACGCCAGGCACTCCTGTCTTCCACTGCCTCCCACAGTTTGGTCAAACTCATGCTGGTAGCTTCAAGAACACTATCCAACCATCTCGTCCTCTGTTGTCCCCTTCTCCTTGTGCCCTCTATCTTTCCCAACATCAGGGTCTTTTCCAGGGAGTCTTCTCTTCTCATGAGATGGCCAAAGTATTGGAGCCTCAGCTTCAGGATCTGTCCTTCCAGTGAGCACACAGGGCTGATTTCCTTCAGAATGGATAAGTTTGATCTTCTTGCAGTCCATGGGGCTCTCAAGAGTCTCCTCCAGCACCATAATTCAAAAGCATCAATTCTTCGGCGATCAGCCTTCTTTATGGTCCAGCTCTCACGCTAACAAATTACATTATCAATTTATTAATCTTAGTATATTTTGGTTTCTTAGAATTCCCAAGCAACACTGGGTACTGTCTGCGGGTAAGTAAGTAAGTAAGTAAGTAAGTAAGTAAATAAATAAGAATATTATCTCATGGATACTTAGGCTACAGTATATCTCCACATATCATAGCATATGCATGATATGAAACAATGGAACCACTTTTCTATACTATATAGAGCATTCCACATTGGTCTGAACATTGCACAACAAGATGCCACTTCCAGGAAGAAAACATTGTCTTGTCTTTAATGGATACCAGGCCAGGGCTAGAAATATGTCCTTACATGTCCATCTTAAGCAGTAGGCACTCTAATGAAATTCACAACACTGATGGTTAATAAGAGGTCTTTAAAACGAGAGAATATTGTGGCTTCCATGTATACTGTTGCTGTTTGGCAATATATTTTATTATTGGGATGTTCAAATTCAAGCCAGGTTACATTTCTGTATGAACCTCTGTTGCTGGTTTTAGAAACATGCAGTTTTAATATAGTCTTGGGTTTGAACCAATCTACAGGAGAATCCATTGTTTCTGGATCATAACATTCTCTGGCGATACAAGCTCTTCCCATGTTCCAGAAGAGCCTTAATTTCTTGCAAGCAACTATGACTGCATATTTGGCCTTTGTCCATTTCATAGGAATACACGCCAAATTCTCGACTGGCACAGCATTTTGGAAGTCGATTGGACATTTTCTGTCCAGTACAAAACCTGGCCTTGTAATTGCCCAGCAAGCTCACCGTCTTTGAGAGGTGAGCTTTGAGAATTATGAGTGAGAAATGGTGTGTATTTTAATGTACTATATAAAACTGGTTACAGGAGGGTGAAAGATACCAGCATACCGTGAATTTAAAATGAGCCATGCCCTGCTGCTACCAGCGTTTCTTTGTGACTGAGCATTGATTTCACCGGACGGCAGGCAGAGAATATCAAGGTGCCCCATGATATTCTTGTAGAGAAGCTGGTAGAATGCGGCCTTGACTATGCTACCACTCAGTGGATTTGTAACTGGCTGACTGACCGAACCCAAAGGGTGCTCATCAATGGTTCCTCTTCATCCTGGAGAAGAGTGACTAGTGGGGTGCCACAGGGTTCTGTCTTGGGCCCGGTCTTATTCAACATCTTTATCAACGACTTGGATGATGGACTCAAGGGCATCCTGATCAAATTTGCAGATGACACCAAACTGGGAGGGGTGGCTAACACCCCAGAGGACAGGATCACACTTCAAAACGACCTTGACAGATTAGAGAACTGGGCCAAAACAAACAAGATGAATTTTAACAGGGAGAAATGTAAAGTATTGCACTTGGGCAAAAAAAATGAGAGGCACAAATACAAGATGGGTGACACCTGGCTTGAGAGCAGTACATGTGAAAAGGATCTAGGAGTCTTGGTTGACCACATACCTGACATGAGCCAACAGTGTGACGCGGCAGCTAAAAAAGCCATTGCAATTCTGGGCCTCATCAATAGGAGTATAGCATCTAGATCAAGGGAAGTAATAGTGCCACTGTATTCTGCTCTGGTCAGACCTCACCTGGAGTACTGTGTCCAGTTCTGGGCACCACAGTTCAAGAAGGACACTGACAAACTGGAACGTGTCCAGAGGAGGGCAACCAAAATGGTCAAAGGCCTGGAAAGGATGCCTTATGAGGAACGGCTAAGGGAGCTGGGCATGTTTAGCCTGGAGAAGAGGAGGTTAAGGGGTGATATGATAGCCATGTTCAAATATATAAAAGGATGTCACATAGAGGAGGGAGAAAGGTTGTTTTCTGCTGCTCCAGAGAAGCGGACACGGAGCAATGGATCCAAACTACAAGAAAGAAGATTCCACCTAAACATTAGGAAGAACTTCCTGACAGTAAGAGCTGTTCGACAGTGGAATTTGCTGCCAGGGAGTGTGGTGGAGTCTCCTTCTTTGGAGGTCTTTAAGCAGAGGCTTGACAACCATATGTCAGGAGTGCTCTGATGGTGTTTCCTGCTTGGCAGGGGGTTGGACTCGATGGCCCTTGTGGTCTCTTCCAACTCTATGATTCTATGATTATTTGGTACATTTACACCCCATATTTCTTGCCAGGCTCTCAGGCAGTGTGCATGTTCCTCCCTTCCCCTTTCTATCATAACAAATATATAGAGCTGAGAATAGTTTGTGACTGGCTCAAGGTCACCCAATGAGCTTCATGGATGAGTGGAAATTTGAACCTGGGAGTAGCTAGTCCTAGTCCAACACTCTGACCCCTGCACAATGCTGGTTCAAAGCCACAGAGAGCTGGTGGGGTTCAGAGGTGACACCCTCTGATATTTATGAATGAGCATTCATCCTTAAAGAGCGTAGTGATCTATAAAGTAATTAAGCAGCACTGTCTGTTTACATATCAGGAAATTCACATCGATTCATTTATTCATTTTCACTGCCTAAATTCTGAAATGCTAAGCCACATTCTGAGCAATACATTAACATTCCCATAATGAACCTTTTAGTAATAAAAGGTAAGAAATAAAAAACAGTCCATCATGAAAATATTTCAGCAATCGTAACACTATTTTAGTGTTTAGTAAACAAGTAAACTAACCAACCAAGAAAAATCAGATCAAATGCTGCCAGGTAGAAATTCTACAGAGACTGAAAAGTGGGGATGAGGAACTTGTGGCCACCCAACATCCCTAACCAATTCTGTTCTTTAGCTTTCCCCCCACCCTGTTCAGTTCTCCTGCTCCAGAGGGTAGGATGTGAACCAATGCATTCAAGTTATAAGAAAGGAGATTCCGACTAAACATCAGGAAGAACATTATGATGGTAAGAGCTGTTAGACAGTGGAACAGACTCCCTCAAGACGTGGTGGACTCTCCCTCAGTGGAGGCTTTTAAGCAAAGGTTTGATGGCATTGCAGGGGGTTGAACTAGATTCCTGTACTGCAGGGGGTTGGACTACATGACCCTCAGGATCCCTTTCAAATTTCCAATTTTGTGATTCCATGATTCTATGAATTAAAGGAGAACATCTGAAACATATTTCCCTGCAGATCTGGAGTGGCCTGCAGATGAACAAGGACGGTCCTTTCCCATCGTTTTGCTGGCGTCACTCAGCATCAGGAATGGTGAGCAGGCTTTACTCTCACTGCAACATTCTCTGACAAGGTAATATTTTGCTTTTCCATATAGGAACGCATGATAATGACTCTCCAAAACAGGATAAAATAAAGGAGTAAACTTAGAGATATTCTTGGGGTGGCATTAGACCTGTTCAATGCCTTTGGGGTTGTTGTTTTTTGGAGGGGCGGAAGAGAGAAAGTGGATTTTGGAAATATTGGATAGAATGTTGGAAATGTGTGTTAGAATGTAAGGAAAGTAAAAGAGAATGTTGGGAACTGGCTTTCGTATATAAACTAGACAAGAAGGAAATATCGTTGGGAGGTGGTTTGATGGAACCAGAGAAGGTGGTATGTTCAACCTGATCTAGATGGGTTCCATTGCCTCTGAAGGGTCAGGTTTACATCTTGGGGCTGTTTTGGGTGAACCCATACCTTTGAATGCCCATGTGGCATGAATCACTGGTCACTAATTCTGGCTGGTGTACCACCTGATGCCTTGGGGAAAAACAGATAGCTGGTCCACTTTTCTATGGTCTTGCAATATTCAAATTAGACCATTGCAGCATATTGCATATGAGGCTACCTCTCAAAAATGTAATTTTGTCCAAAATCCTGCTGCTAGGCTGTTGGCTGTAGGTTAGGATGAGGCCAGCTAAATGACCACCAAGGAATAAATAGCTACATTATATGCTGGTTCATTTCCAAACAGAATTTGAAGTTCTGGTATGCACTCCCTTGTCTCGGTTGGACCATTATCTGGTGAAATTTGGATAGGTAGTGTAAAGGTGGTGGATCCTTTCTAACCCAATGATTCCAACTATCTGAGTGAGATTCCTTTCCCCACTAAGGGAATGTGGGATAGCTAGATCTTGCCCGGGCATGTTTCAGTGTTACTTGAATGTTTATCAACTTGGAATAGACAAAGAATGACTCGGCTGGATCCCCTTTATGGATTTCTCCACTTCCTCATCTCAGGAATTGAAGCAAGGAAGGAAGGGGGGAGGGAAGGAAGGAGCCAGGACATCTATCTAACCATCTGTCACGTTTATAAATTGCTTTACAATCCATGGCACTCCAAGCAGTGAGCAATAAAGTTAATAGGCACAATAAAAAACAACAATAATTGACTATAAATATACGGTGATCTAAATAAGAAAATTCAAGCGTAAGCAATGCCAGTCCAGTCCTCAGTTTTCCAGCTAGAGAGACAGCCACCAGCTCTCCAATCTATTTAAACAATGCAAGGCAAATACTATTTGAAGTATTACAGTAGGAGTCGGATAGATGAACTTCCTTGGTAAGGGAATTCCATGCTCATGCAATAGTTAAAAAGAGTTCCACACACTTCTGAACTTTAATTCTGACTCCTTTATGATGCTGTAAACATGACATTCAGACTGTACAAATATGGGCTTTTCGCAGAGCCATAGCTACGGGGGTGCTAGCCAGGCGTTCGCCATCTCCAACACACGCCCACCCTTTTCCCTTTCTTGAATTATCCGCAGGCCTCACGCACTTCGGGCTGTATCACTTGGGAGATTCAGAAAGACTCTTCTTCCCATGCGTTACCATCTTGAGACTAGTGGTTCATACTCCGTTCAGAGCACAAAATGAGCTAGCAATCTATGTTAAGGTTAACAGATGTCCCCGTTTCCCGGGGACAGTCCCTGGATTTAGTAATCAATCTCCATACAAAATCCACTGAAGTTGAAAAGTGTCCCCAGATTCATTGAAAAAAATCTGTAACCTTAATCTATGTGCGTTGCCTTTAGCGCGGAGAGTGCGATTAGCTCACTTGTTTGAGTCCACTGAGCGATTTGCACTTTTTTTGCACGCACCTGCTTCCTGCTGGTACGTTGGATCCAGGGAACGGCTGCTGCTGCTTCGCTTTTCGTGTGTGGACAGGAGGGGAGGGAGGTTGGTTGCTGGCTTTCCAGGGCAGGTGGGTTTTTTTTTTCTTTTTTGTGGTGGTGGGGCGCCTGAGTGTCCCTTTGGCGCATTCACCTCTACAACCGCTCCGCTGCCTTGCTGCGCGCCTTTCTGGAGCAGCGGCTGCAAAGCTTGGGAAGTGCGCAGCAATTTGTGCCGCTTTGCAACTGCGCAGGCCGGCGCGGAGAGCGCTGTTGTGTGGGAGCCGAGCAGCGCTTGGCCCGGGGTGAAGCGGCGGCTGCTGCATTGTGCAAGCGCTCTTTGGGCAGGCTAGAGTTACACGGAGGGATGCGGAGGAGGGAAGGCACTCCCCCCTTCCCCATCCCGGCCAGTTTCCAGCAGCAGCAGAATCGACCACCTCCTTCCCCCGTCGCACCGGACGGCAGGCAGAGAACCGGCCCAGCAAAGAGACACGGAGGGGTGGGAGGCCGGCGGAGGGGCAGAGGGGAGGGAACAAACAAGTAAATAATAAGTCCTGGTCGAGGGGCCGCACATTGGCGAGCCCAGAAGCTGCAACAGCGCCTCGCCTGTCTCCTCGCGTCCCTCTCTCTCCGCGCACTGGGCGGCAGCAGCAAGTTTTCAGCCAGAGGACTCCCCGGCGTGCTGGGCCGGAGAGGCTTGGCTGGCTGGCTGGCTGGCTCCGGGGAAAGGTCTCTCGGAGGCGCCAGGCTCGGCGTTGCGCAGCTCCGGCGGCGAACTTGCGAGAAGTTGGGCAGGGAGCCCCGAGGGAAGGCGGGCGAGCGGGCGCCTTGGCCGCTCTGTCAGCCCCGGCTCTCCCCGCGGAGGTGGCCGTCGGGCGGCCAGGCTGAGCGGGCGAGGGAGAAGCAGCTGCCGGGGCGCGAGGCTGGGGGGACGCGGCCGAGGCGGCCGTCGGCGAGGCGCTCGCGGGAGGGCACCCCGGGGGGAGCCGTCTTCGGCAGCGGCGGGCCCGGCCGGGATGGCTGCGGCGGGCATCACCACCCTCCCCGCGATGCCCGACGACGGCGGCGGAGGCAGTGGCGGCACCTTCGCGCCCGGACACTTTAAGGATCCCAAGCGGCTCTACTGCAAAAACGGCGGCTTCTTCCTGAGGATCAACCCCGACGGCAGAGTGGATGGAGTCCGGGAGAAGAGCGACCCGTACAGTAAGTACCGACCGGCCCGCCGTCTCTGCCCTCAAACCGACGGGACGGGGCCGCGCTGGCCTCATCCTCAGACCCAAACCAGAGTGAGGCGCCTCTATGTTTTAAAACTCCCCGAGGGTCAGTTAATTTAAAGAACATTGGCTCTGGTTTCACGCAGGTGATATCTCCTAAGGTTATCTTTGGGTTTTATGAAGTTTCGAAAAACAAACAAAAACACCACAATAACTGTGACAAATATTTTTAAAATGCAGTAAAGCAGGGATGGGGGACCTGTGGCAGGCTGGATTTTGGACTCCTAGTTTCCCTCAGCCCCAGCCAGCAGGGCCAGTGGTCAGTGGTGTTGGAAGTCAAGTCCCAACCACACCTGGAGGGTCACAGGTTCCTCACCTCTGGTTTAAAACGAAGGCCATCTCTGGGCAAAAGGCAGATGAGCAGATATAACAAATCTCTAGGTGAAGTCCCATTAAATTCAATGCATCTGGCTCCCAGCTGTGTTTAGGAATGCAGGGAGAACGGGCTGTGGGAACTGTAGCTGGTGGGTAGTGTTTTTCCCCAAAAAATTTAAGCCAGTTGTCAGAATAAGATCTATCACTGCTTGCAGCTTTCTACACACACACGACCAACATGCTATGGTTCCCACAGCCAAATACATGATCCCCATCCATAGGAGCTTCCCTGCTCTTACCTAGCACTAACATTGCTTAACATCATCCATCACCCACTTTCCCCTGGTTTCCCTCTAATTGCTGGAAATAATTGCTATGTCCACTGCTTTCAGAAACTTACGTCCAGCAGAGATGGACTTCCCTGTTGTCTTCACCTTCAGCTGTCAACACCACCTGAGATCCTTCCTACATAACCAGTCCTAGTTTTGAACCAATTTTGTTCTCCATGTTGTGTCATTTCACCTCATCTTTTCACTTGCCCCTGCTTCTATATTTTTATTTTGGCATTGTGTTATGCACACTCCTGTAGCATCTGTGTATCTTTTCCCTTTGCCTTTCATGCCATGCACAAAGTCACACTGACTGCAGCTCGCCCCCTTACCTGTCTTCTGAGTGTCTGCAACCCATAATGGGCACCAGTCCTAGGATTCCCAACAATCCCA
This sequence comes from Podarcis pityusensis, assembly GCF_964106645.2. Classification (NCBI taxonomy): domain Eukaryota; kingdom Metazoa; phylum Chordata; class Lepidosauria; order Squamata; family Lacertidae; genus Podarcis; species Podarcis pityusensis. Next base: position 48,460,247 of record NC_138034.1, on the reverse strand, counting down.
GACATGCTCCTCAAAGCACAGAATCTCTTTCATCCCAAGGCTTGTATAACTTGCCGCTCCCGCCCTGGCTCCTGATACTTTATTCCATTCCATAAGCATTATTGCAAATAGACTTGTTGGTCATGGGCACAATTGTTGCTTTGAGAACGAGAGGGTTTTGTGTTAAGCTTGTTCAGAAATAAAGGAAACTGGTAAAAAGAGGTGACAAACTCATGAAACGGGGGGAAAGAAGGTTGTACCTAAAAAGAACAGAAAAGAAGAAAGCTAGTTTTTGGATTCTAATGTTTTTGGAATATTAAAATGCTTCCTCCTTTGATTCGTTGGGTGAATTGTAAAATATTTTTTGTTATAACATTGTTCCATGCAGATATAATGTTTTATTTATTAGGTGCACTTGAATTTCAGGGTTATGAATGCCAATTATGAATTGGCATTCATAGTGACAATAAGATTAGTTGAGCAGCATCATATGTCCTGTAATGCACTGACAGCAAAATCTGCTTTTAACACAGAATCCTGTAATTTTAGAACTCCCAGTTGTAGTGGAATACAGTGATTTTTAATGTTATGGGGATTCCGTCTGCCTCAGTGTTCTCATATTTGCAAATGACTTAATGGTACATTTAACACAGAGTTATTTTGGGATCAATCTAGGTAACACAAGAAGACTTGTGGCATGTAAAATGCGGCATCAATTCTCTTGCTAGTCTGCTTACATTTTATTAGGAATTAGTGTAACTCCTTTTAATGGATTCTTTAGACTTTCTGAATGTGTCAGGTAATGTTGGTAAACTTGCTCCTGTGTTCTTTGCATCCATCTGTCTCAAAAGACAATGGCATGCACCTCTGGGGGTGACAAGCCCCCCCCCCCATGTTGGTCTCACTGATGTGGTCCAAAAGAAAGCAGAGCAATACGTTTGGCACCAGCTTGGCTGCAGGAGCTGCCAGAAGGAGGCGTACAGGGCGCCATCCAACCATCTTAGGGACTCCACTCCTGATTTGTGTAGGGTTTACTCCATAGCCTCTTCTTCTCCCAAGGACATCCCGCAAGGCAGTGGAGGTTTAGATCAGAATCACTTCTCTCTACAGCTTGTACAGAAGCCACCTTCTTGACCATTGGACCTGCTGTTGGGCTTGTCTGCTTGTTCCACCGGAGCCTGTCTTTGTATGTAGGGGAAGTCCCTAACTCAGCAAGGGTTTGAGTCCCACTGGCTTCCCTCATCTAGTTTAGCCAGCTAGTCAAAGCCGTTTCCCAGAGTGTGGCTGCCATTGCATGTTGACAGCTTCTAGGAGCCACAGATGATCTGAGTAGAGTGTGGGGACCAGAGGTGGACAAACAATTACAGAAGGAGCATGACGTGTCCCCCACTAGAGGTACTACTCCTTTCCTAACACCGCATACACTCTGGTGCAGCTCACAAACAATGGCTGTCCCATCCTGCACCTCTCCCTTCTTGCTGCCACTGGATTATTTGTCATCTTGAATAAGGGGTTCAGGATTCTTAGTTGCCTTAAGGGGGTCTATTTGAGTGTAGGGAGACAGTCAGCTGTATTCCAAGTCTCTCAGTCGGTAGAGCATGAGGCAATTATTCTCAGGGTTGTGAGTTCAAGCTCTTTTTGCTGTTGTGCAAATAAGATTCCTGCACTGCACAGAGTTGGACTAGATGACCCTCATGGTCCCTTCCACCTTTATGATTCTATTCTAACTTCAGCCTGTCACCTGTCCTGACCTCCCAAGCACTTTAAATCAGAAGCAGAGTAATGTTGGTGGTGGGGGAAATAAACAGCCTTTGAGTGTGTCCAGAAACCAGTATAGCCCAGAAATTTGATTGAAGTTTATTTAGGACCATGGAAGAAACAGTGGGTAGACACAATCATAAGGAAAGTCTAAATCGAAGGCAGAGTATTGATCTATTTAATTTTATATTAAGTAGATTAGGACAGCACCGTGTACTCTAAAATTCATAGCCTCTGGAGGTGGTTCCAGGATTAGGAACAAAGGAATGTTGGCAAGGGCTCTTGACTCAGCTGGGTTCTGATTGACAGGTGCCTCTGAGCAGCAAATCACAGGAGTTGCTTGTGGCCAGGATTGGGGGCATAACTCGGGGGGGGGGGGGCTAGAGGAGGAAGCGGTCAGTGGGGAAGAGATGGGGATACTGTCAGAGTATTAGGCAGCAGTCTTTCCTTCGCTTGTGCATTGAGACTTGGTGGTAAGTATGTCATCTGTCAGCTCCTAGAGAATGGAAGCTGAGTGAACAGTTATTAACATCACTGTGGCCACAAACAGCTAATGTGGATTTGGAGCTGTTGGTAGTCAGGTGGGTGAATACTGTATTTCTTGTATTGCATATTCAAATACTGCTGGGTGTTGCTCTTCTACTACTAATATCAGTTTCAAATAAGTATAGTTGTAGGGTGCTTCTGTGACAAAAGGTTAAGGTTGTAAAGATCTATGTATCTTTGTGAGTCATATATGAATTTGCTAGCTTCAGGCTGGGATTCCGAGGAGATCTGGGTGTTAAGTCCTTCAGACATTACCCTTGCTGCAGTTTAATTCCCATGAACAGAAAATGTGGTTCTGGAAAGTTCTTTTTCTGCTATCAGAAACAAGTCTGGGCAAAGATTCAGCTGATTTAAGCTGAATCTATATTCAATCATACATAGAAACATTAAAAGTATTAAAATACAGAGCAGTGCTAAAACATTCATGCTGATTACATGGCCTCATATGTGTTAACTTCATTTCCTCACTACATTTCCCCCTACACTGTTTACATAAAATGGATTACAGAACAAAGCATAATACTCTACTTACACTGCTCATGTTTATGATAAAGGATAATATTTGTATTTTTGAGCGTGTGGAATATATCATTTGTTCATAATCTTTTCACCCCGTTGCAGGGCCTGTAAATATTTATTTGTAATCTTAGATGCATTTAAGCTGTATATCGGAAACAAGTGATCTCTGGGAGATAAGAACTCATTAGTGGATTAGTTCTTAGAAGAGATGTGCTTACAGTAACTTGCATCACTACAAGTTGGTATGTGCTGAAGATTAAAAGCACAGCTTGACCTAATCGTTCATTCCTTTGTGAGCAAGAGTTTTTCTCAGCATGTTGATATATTACTTGGTCCTCAAAGCTGTTCTTTTTTACCAAAAAGTGGAAGCACAAGGTTCTGTGGTACTTGCACATACGATACAAGAAACACACACAAAAATTTTCTAGCCCATTTCCCTCCCTGCCCTCCCTTCCACATTTACCCTTTTCAAGTTTTTTTTCAGCTTTGTATGTGGCTATCGCCTAACATGTTCTGAAAGATTGAGGGATCTCTTGTAAGGAGCATCACTGAAACTTGGTAAAATGTATGCAGAGTGGCATGAGGCTTAATAATATATTTTTCCATCACAAGTCTGCTTGAGATCTACACTAACAGTATTCTGTGTTAAATATATTTTTATCTGTTTCCTATCAGATTCCTTTGTGTTGGGCTATCAGTATAGGTTGCCCTGAGGCAATACTTGCATTGGACAAACTTTATATCGTCTGTGTATGCTAAAGAACTGAGAATTCTGGGTGGTTATCAGAAAACATGACTCAGCTAGATTTCACCCCCAGCAAGGGATAGGAGGAAAGGTGTCCATGTGGGAAAAGAACAATAAAGTACAGCCTGAGGGAAACTAGTGTTCATTTCCAGTGACCAGTTTATTGAGCATTCATTTTTATTTGTTTGCACAAAATTTATAGGGAGGTTAGACAGCAATGGCTGTTTGTCAGGCATTCATTCTGATTTGTTTGCAGGAAGGTTAAACAATGTTGCATGTTAAACAAATGTTACCCCCATACTTTCCAGTGGTTTCACCTTTACTTTAAAAAAATTGCAAAAAATCAAATTTTGGAAGGAAGCAAGTTTATTGCCCAAGAACTCAAAATCAGTTTTAATTGCACAAGCTGACTTTGCTGGTAGGTGACTGCACCCCCCCTAAAAATAATGACAACTTAGAAGTGTTCTAAAGCAGGTGAGGGTAGCTGATTGGGTCTCAAACCCTCAGTGAGTTCGGGACTTCCCCTGCATGTGAAGACAGCTGATTGAATGGATGAGACCAATAGTGGGGCCAGTGGTCAAGAAGGTGGTTTCTGCATGTGCATCATGAGTGGGTGGGTGGAAATGGGACTCCTCAACCTGGGAAGGTAGCCCATCTAGGAGAAGGAAAACTCTGATCCTAAACCTCCGCTGCCTTGCGGGATATCTTTGTGAGAAGAAAAGGCTAAGGAGCAAACCATACACAAATCCGGAGTGGAGTCCCTAACTCAGTTTGATGGTGCCTTGTGCGTCTCTTTCTGGCAGCCCCTGCAGCCAAGCTGGTGTCGAACATATTGCTCTGCTTTCCTTTGGACCACATCAGCAAGTCCCAGAATGAGGTCTTGTCATCTGGGCAACCCGGTACCTCCATATACACAGCCCAGGCTTGTGCCCCAGGGAAGTTGCTTCGGTGCTGCTGACACAGCGGTTTGACTTCACCCCTGGAGGTGCACTCCATTGTCTCTCAAGACAGACAGATACCAGCGGCGTGTATGTCCCTTAAATGAAATGGTTTGGATTAATATCCAATTAAAATATATTTGAGAGTGCTTTTTTAAATAACCCAAACAAAACTAATAATGCGGAACAGTCAATGAACCTTGATTTGAGGCTGACAGTAAACATTGTGGTTTTTCATGTATGACAGATTACTTGCACTCAGCAACAATAGTTCATATTTGAAATTCAACTGTCCTGCATGGGCCTTTTTTCTGGACTTGGACTTGTGTGCCCCATTTATTTATTATGCCATTTATTTACCACTTTTCATTTAAAATTGCAACATGGTTCAGAAATAAAAATTACAATGCAAAAAATTAATAGAAGAAAATACATTAACATCATAGATGCTTCACGTGCACAAACATGGCTTGATTCCTGTGTCCAGCAACTGGATCCATTTATATGATGCTTGTTTATGGATTAGGGTCCCATGCAGTGTTGAACATATGGTTGGTGCTGTCCGGTTTGACAGTGCTGATTACCTGCTCAGGAAAGGATGTCTTTTTTCTTAAGGAAAAGTTAGGTAACCTTTAATTCTGCTACAGATAGGTAGCCGTGTTGGTCTGCCATAGTCAAAATAAAAAAAATCCTTCCAGTAGCACCTTTAAGACCAACTAAGTTAGTTCTTGGTATGAGCTTTCGTGTGCAAGCACACTTATCTGAAGAAGTGTGCTTGCACACGAAAGCTCATACCAAGAACTAACTTAGTTGGTCTTAAAGGTGCTACTGGAAGGATTTTTTTTATTTTGACTATGGCAGACCAACACGGCTACCTATCTGTAACTGGAACCATGGAAGGCACCACATTGAGCCGCATGAAATGGAAGTCCATCAACCTGGTATCTGAAGAAGTGTGCTTGCACACGAAAGCTCATACCAAGAACTAACTTAGTTGGTCTTAAAGGTGCTACTGGAAGGATTTTTTTTATTTTGACTATGGCAGACCAACACGGCTACCTATCTGTAACTGGAACCATGGAAGGCACCACATTGAGCCGCATGAAATGGAAGTCCATCAACCTGGTATCTGAAGAAGTGTGCTTGCACACGAAAGCTCATACCAAGAACTAACTTAGTTGGTCTTAAAGGTGCTACTGGAAGGATTTTTTTTATTTTGACTATGGCAGACCAACACGGCTACCTATCTGTAACTGGAACCATGGAAGGCACCACATTGAGCCGCATGAAATGGAAGTCCATCAACCTGGTATCTGAAGAAGTGTGCTTGCACACGAAAGCTCATACCAAGAACTAACTTAGTTGGTCTTAAAGGTGCTACTGGAAGGATTTTTTTTACTTTAATTCTGCTTCATACATTTCTCTCAGAGGCTTTTTTTCTGGCGAAAAGCCTGCTACTCTAACCAGGTTGGTTCGTTGACTTCATTATCAAGCTATTTGCTTGTGCCTAAACTGGGGTCATGATTTCTTTTGGTCCCACTTTCTTCCTGTTCTATCCCTTCCTTACAATCCTTTTTTTCTTCTAAGGGCCCATGGCTAAAGGTTAATGATCATTCACATTTTCTACGCTGTAATAGTACTCTTCCTCAGTATTCTGTACTCTGCTTTCTCAAGTGAATGGTGCATGGCTATCTAGGTCAGGGCTAGCCAATGTGGTGTCCTCCAGATGTTGTTGGACTACAGCTCCCATCATCCCTTGCCGCTGCCTGTGTCATCTGGGGATGATGGGAGCTGTAGTCTAACAATATCTCAAGGGAACCACGCTGGCCACTTTTAGGCTTCCATAATGTCTCTTCCACCTTTGGCTTTCTAACGCTTAACATTTGCGGCCAGAAACCTTACCAGGTGATGAATAAAAAACCCTCCTTTTCTCTCTCATCCTGCACCCTCAGTTTCCTATTCTTTCTCTCACTAAAAACCATCCTGTTTTCTCACCATTTTTAGAGCTGAAGCATGTTCTGTTGGAATAATTTCCTTTCCTTTTGCTAATTTTCACTCCGTCTTCTGTCCTCTCTCATTTTAAATTGACTTTTTCATGGTCCACCTTGCCTTCTTTCATTTATTCCCACCCTGTTTTTGTAAAAAGAAGAAGCTAGAAGTTACTTTTTCTCTCCAGCTACCATCTCCTTTCTACCTCATTTTTTCTCTCCAGTTCTTATATTAACCCTTTTTACAATTCTTGTCATTTTTTCCCCAGTCCTTGTAAGATTCCCAGGAAAATGTCATCCTTAGTTGCTTGCTTGATGTTACACAGCAGATGCCTCTTTCTCTCTCTTTTTAAAGGAAGGCAATTGTGGGAGGCTGCCAGTTTGACTGGAAGAATGAATAGTGAGGCAGAAGACTGCTTAACCTGTTCTCCTCTGATCATTTTTTCCACTAAGGCTCCCTGCTCTCCTGCTGTCCCTTGGAAGCAAAAAGGTGATTGTGTACCAAACAAAAGTGCAGTTATTCATGGGATCCTAGATTTGGTTCCTGGTTGAAGTTTAGTGCTGCTGCTGCTGCTGCTGCTGCTGCTGCAAGGACAAAAAAAATGAACAAATCAAGGCATCCTGCTCTTCCTCTGCTAAGGGAATCTTAAGCATTGTTATGCCTTCTATAAAGCCTACCTTGTTTTAGTGGACTTTGATGTGAATAACCAAACGAAATCAGAACTCACTTTTGGTTAGTAAGCATGCAATCACAGAATGAAAACAACAACACTTTTTTAAAGGAATAACAGTTCTATTTGGCTCAGTGCAATCTCATGACTGCTTGATGACAAAAATAATAGATCACCTTGTTTATCTCACTCATGGATTTGTGGGTGTCATCTTCAGCTATGTTTTCATTACGTTGCTGCGCTGCATTCATTAATAATAATACTGCTGTATCGTATGTAAAGTATGGCATCAGTTCCGAGTTCCTCAACTTGCTATTTATTACATATATACAGTATTTAGATAATGTGTGCCCCACATTTTTTGCTTCGAAAGAGAAAGTGGCTTGCTTCCTTACAATGAAGTGCAGTGGTCAAGTCATCTCTGTCTCTGATCGTAGAGAAGGATAACCTCCAGATTATGTTGTTTCTGGGACATCTTCTTAGGGACCATTGAAGTAATTCCTAAGTTCCATTACACCAGATTCAGTGTCTTAGTAAATCATTTTAAAAGCGTCCTCCTTTTTTGCTTTTAGGCAACCTAAGCTTTCATCAATCAAAGATACCTACATCAGTTTTATTCAACCAGCATTCTATTTTCTGTATCAGTTTTGTGTAAATGTTCTAGTCATACTAGATAGATTCTTCCAAGTTGGTAGGCCCACCACCTGCCTCCTTGATCCGTACCCATCTTGGCTGATTAGGGAGTGTCCAGATGTTGCCCGGACCCCCCTGGTTGAAATTATCAATTTGTTCCTTGACATGGGGGCATTCCCAGGGGAACTGAAGGAAGCAGTGGTGTGTCCACTCTTAAAGAAAACTTCATTAGATCCCTTAGACCTATCCAATTACCGCCCAGTTTCAAATCTTCCATATCTGGGTAAGGTAATTGAGAGAGCGGTTGCTGAACAGTTTGGTAGGTTTCTGGAGGAAACATCGGCTTTAGAGCCATTTCAGTCCGGTTTCCGTCCTGGTTTTGGGACCGAGACAGCTCTGGTTGCCCTCACAAATGATCTCCGTAGACAACTGGATCGAGGCGGGTCAGGACTGGTGATCCTTTTAGATTTGTCAGCAGCCTTTGACATGGTCAATCATGATCTTCTGGACCACCGCCTCGCAGACGTGGGGATATAGGGCATAGCCCGTAACTGGCTGTGCTCTTTTATCTCTGGTCGGGGACAGAGGGTGGCACTAGGGAGGGAATGTCGTCGCGCCACTCCTTGGTGTGTGGAGTGCTGCAGGGCGCAGTTCTCTCCCCGATGCTTTTTAACATCTTTATGCGCCCCCTTGCCCAGATTATCCGGAACTTTGGGCTGGGCTGTCACCAATATGCTGATGACACTCAGCTCTATCGGCTGATGGATGGCCACACCGACTCAGCCCCGAACACACTGACCAGATGCTTGGAAGCTGTGGCTGGATGGTTTCGTGGGAGCCGATTGAAACTAAATCCTTCGAAGTCAGAGGTCCTCTGGCTGGGTCGGGATGGCATGGGGATGAGGGACCAACTCCCTTCTCTTGCGGGGGCCCAATTAGTGCCATTGCCTTCCGTTAAGAGTTTGGGTGTAATCCTTGATGCCTCCCTTTACATGGAGGCGCAAATTACAGCAACAGCCAAGGCGACATTTTTCCACCTTCGCCGCATCAAGCAGTTGGTCCCTTACCTTTCCCGCCCCGACCTGGCCACAGTGATCCATGTGACGGTCATCTCCAGGCTTGACTACTGTAATTCGCTCTACGCGGGGCTGCCCTTGAAGCTGTCCCAGAAACTCCAGCGGGTGCAGAATGCTGCAGCGAGGCTCCTCACGGGGTCTCTGCCATGGGAGCATATTCATCCAGTGCTTTTCAAGCTGCACTGGCTCCCGGTGGAGTACAGGGTCAGATTTAAGGTGCTGCTTTTGACCTTTAAAGCCCTTCACGGCCCAGGACCCTCGTACCTATGGGACCGCCTCTCCCGATATGCCCCACGGAGAGCCTCAAGGTCCATAAATACCAACACCCTATTGGTCCCCCAATTGGGCTACCTATGAACAACTGTTAATGAAAGAAGAAGGAAAGTGGAAAATGAAGCCGTACGAACAGGTCAAAGAGAAAGTCTATGATTGGCTGCACTATTTCCAGATAAACGGAATGTTCAGGTAAGATATTAAAGACAAAGGATATGCTGATAAAGATTCTAGATTCCAGATTGAGATATTGAATAACAACTATAAAATTTTGTCTAAAATGTATAATCAGTTATTGGAATGGAATTTAATAGACGAGGAAGTAAAGTCGGTAATGTTATATTGGGCTAGAGATATCGGTCATAATATATATTTTGAAGAATGGGAGAAACTTTGGAAAAAACATCTCAAGTTTACAGCTTGCGTGACACTAAAGGAGAATTTAATGAAAATGTTTTACCGATGGTATATGACTCCTGCAAAATTAGCCAAAATGTATGGAACTTGTAATAAATGCTGGAAGTGCAAGGAAAGGGAGGGGACCTTCTACCATATGTGGTGGGAATGCCAAAAGGTTAAAGGGTTCTGGGAGAGTGTATATAACGAAATGAAGAAAATTCTAAGATATACTTTTGTTAAAAAACCCGAGGCTTTTCTGTTGGGATTGGTAGGAAGGGAGATAAAAAAGAAAGATCACAAGCTGTTCCAGTATGCAACAACGGCAGCAAGAGTCTTATTAGCTCAAAATTGGAAATCAGAGGGCCTACTGACAATTGAGGAATGGAGAGCAAAACTATTAGATTATGCGGAGATGGATAAGATGACAGGGAAAATTAGATATTCAAAAGACCAGAGGTTCATTAAGGATTGGGAAAGTTTTACGAAATATCTGGAAAATTTAAGTGATGGACAGATAACACTAGTGGGCTTTAAAGGAGCTCTGTAAAAAGAAAAGAGTATTGTCTAAAGAGAAATGGAAGAACTAGAATGATTAATGGCATTACAAATTAAGAAATGCGAACTTTTATAAAAGATTATTACGGATGATTTGTGGAAAGGCTGAAGGAAGTCATACTTAAAAACCTGTGAAAATGAGAATCGAACTTTTATATTTTGTTTTTGTATTTTGTATTATGCAAATTAATAAAAATTATGCATGAAAAAAAACAAAAAACACCCTATTGGTCCCGGGCCCTAAGGAAGTTAGATTGGCTTCAACCAGAGCCAGGGCCTTTTCAACTCTGGCTCTGGCCTGGTGGAACGCTCTGCCTCATGAGACCAGGGCCCTGCAGGATCTGATTTCTTTCCCGCAGGGCTTGTAAGACAGAGTTGTTCCGCCTGGCCTTTGGCTTGGAGCCAATTTGATTCCCTCCCTCTCTTTCTTTTTTCTTTTCCTTCTCCTCCTGCAAGGAGGCTACATTTTAATATTTTAATGTTTCAACATTTTAATGTTGTATTTTAATTTCGTTTTTAAGTTGTAATCATTCAACTTGTTTTTATTATTGCTTGTAAGCCGCTCTGAGCCCGGCATTGGCTGGGGAGGGCGGGGTATAAATAAAAAATTATTTTTATTATTGTTGTTGTTGTTGTTGTTGTTATTATACCTAACTTGCTTTACTGTTTTTCCAGAGCCTTAGGCCTAACTAAACAATATTGGGCTGTATCCAGCATTTGCTGTCTGCTAATGCAAGGTCTCTTCTGCTAGCAGATGAATGAGTTTTAGTGTTGTACAACAGAGGAGTAGTTGCATTAGCAGAAACTCGTGCAACACCTTGCACAGTCTGTTGCACAACAAAGTTAGCAGCAACCTGCTTCTGCGCTCTCTTTTGCAATAACATTCCACTGGTTCAAAGCTAGTGGAGCAAGTATGCCAATGAGTGACTTTGATTTAGCAGTATGCTGGATACAACCAGATGTAAGCAAAGCCCACAAATTAAAATTGGGGCACTACTGAATCCTTATGAAGACGAGTGGGGCAGTGGGAGTGATTTAGAGCACATTAGGCTTCTGGGGGAAAGGGGTACTAAGTCTTCCCCCGCCCCCACCCCCAAATCACCCCTCTCTGTTTTCTCTCATTGGACTGACTGCTGGGCTTATCTGCTGGGGTTATCTTCACTGGAAATTGATCCTTGATCATAAAAATTGTGCAGTGAGAAAGGGTTATAAGCCCCTCTCCATTGCTTCTATGAACAAATTTGCACTCTCTTGCATCTGCAGTACAGAGTTTTTTTTAGCGAATGTTAAGAGATTTGTGATTTATCTCATGGAGAACGTAGATTGGTTTTTTAGTCTCTCAGATTATATAACAGAATCATAGTCTTAACATTTCCCTTGAAACGTGTTAGGAGGCTGTGGCTGGTTGAGAATGTGATAGCCTCTTGGCAGGAGTTGGTTGCTGGAAGCATACTGATGCATATTTCGGTGTTGTATTTATTTTTTAAAAAGGTAAAGGACCCCTGACAGTTAAGTCCAGTTGCAAACGACTCTGGGGTTGCAGCGCTCATCTCGCCCTATAGACTGAGGGAGCCGGCAATTGTCTGCAGATAGTTTTTCTGGGTCATGTGGCCAGCAGCGCACGGAAACGCCATTTACCTTCCCGCTGGAGCGGTACCTATTTATCTACTTGCACTTAGACGTGCTTTCAAACTGCTTGGTTGGCAGGAGCTGGGACTGAGAAACGGGAGCTCACCCTGTCACAGGGATTCGAAATGCCAAGCTTCCAATTAGCAAGCCCAAGAGGCTCAGTGGTTTAGACCACAGCACCACACGCATCCCTGTATTGATTTAGGAACCTATAAATGGCTTTGGAGACTCTCCCTGCCCCTCTCACTGCAGTCTCTTACCTTTTAGCCAGTGGCAAGCTGTTGACAGTGCCCTATTTGTGTTACGTTTGAACAGGGAAATAGATGCTGACAGTCTAAACGACTTACGCTGCTTATAAGTTAGGGTTCTTCCTAAGTTTTCTGAGATCAGAAAGCTATTTTCTGTTTGTGAACCGGAATCTATATCACTTATTTATTTCAGGTTCCTGAGTGTCCACTTTTTTAGGCCTTGTGACAGGTTACAACTTTGCAACTGTAAATTTGTAAACTGTATTTTTAAGAACATGAGAGGAGCCTGCTGGAGGCCAGTGGCACATCAAGCATCCTCTTCTCACGGCAACCATCTTTTTTTATGTGTGTGTGCATAACATGTAAGGCTGAATCGCATATCTATAGGTCATAATTAAATCTTCTCCTATAATTTCCCTGTTCTTCTGATTGTTCCGAGAGCTTGTAAAATATATTCTATATGAAAGGAATGAAACAGCAAAGCAACCTCTGCAGGTATAGATGGCCTTTGTGCTGCTTTCCCCCATCATTTTTAAAGGTCTGACTTGTTCGGGGAACATTTCAGGTAGTGAACCCAATTGCCACATCTTAGATTCACCATTAGCCTTCTGGTAAGCATCATGTTAGCAGGATGTTTACATTTTAAATATATATTTTAAAAATTACACTAAAATGCACTTTTTTTTTTACTTTAAACATGATTAAAGTAGTCATATAATAGTAGTTCTTAAACAAACAACCAAAAAAGCTTTAGCACAAATGAAGCAATTGATTTTTTTTTTTTAAAAACCCAACATGTTGAAATGATGTGATTTGACACCCAGTCTCTTACTTATCCACAGGACCGTCTTTACCTGGGGGTGCAAGGGGTGTGGGTCACCTGGGTGTCAAATTCTGCGGGCGCGCCAGGCGCCCGCCGCTGAAGCCACATAAACTCTTAACTATCTACCTGTTATGAAATAATAAATAATTTTGATCAAGCTGACATTCAAAGCCAGCCGCTGCTGCCGCCTCCGCCCCGGCTGCTTTCTCCTCCCCGGAGTCCCGCCCTGCATGGAGAAGCATTGCTGTCTTGCCCAGCGGCTGCTGTGTCCCTCTTCTTCTCCTCCCTCCTCCTGGGGAGCTTTTAAAAGCACCTGGATGTGAAGCTGCACCCCTTTGTGGAGCTTGGACACCCGGTTCTTGAGGGGCGATGACAGCAAGACTCAGAAGAGCAGGATGCCACTGCCGTGGCCTCACCTGCAAGCGCGGAGAAGTATATCTTGGGTGTAGACGTGGGCAGCACTAAATTTGGGGGTGCTGGGTGGATCTTTGCACCCCGGTGGCGCGTATGCTAAAGACGGCCCTGCTTATCCATGTCACTGTATTACAGCCACCAGTATGAACAGAACATAGCAGGATGCATATGTAAAAAAATGCTGTCGCTGCTGAAGTGTAGAAAGTCAGCTGCTGTCACTTATAGTGGGAGAGCAACGACTGGGTTGCGTTAAAAGCTCCATCTGGAAGCACTACATAGACCATGGTTGGCGAGCCCTTTTGCCTATTTGTGTATGTTTATATTGTGTGAAGTGTCTTTTCCAGTATAATCCTATGCATGTCTATTTGGAGGTGAGTCCCATTGAGTTCGGTTCCAACTTTCACGTCTTTTAGCATCCTTCCCTGAGTATATTAGTTCTTGGAGGTACGTTTAGCTGCTTTCTAGTACCAGGCAAAGAAGACTCCCAATTAATTGTTCCTGTGCTCTTTAGTTGAATGTGCAGGAGCAAGATTTAACTTATATGCATTTGGCCCAGTTACTTAACCGCAGTGTATGTCACGCAGGGGCCTCATGAAAGGATTTTCCTTAGAGGGCCTCTGCAAATATGTTGGAGATGGGCCTCGAACTCTTGGCTTGGAACTGCCTTTTCCGTAGCAGAGATGGTAGTAATGGTAGTCATTGATCCAGGGACGTGCAGCCTGGGTTTTTTCAGTGAGTACACAAACTCCCTTCTTGTAAACTGAAGTGTTTTGCTGATTATTTTGTCAGTTGATGTAAATTAGTTGCACGCTAGAGAGATGGTAAAAGTTCAGATGGTGTGTATGATTTTTCTTCACCTTCTTTGTTCTCCTTGTAAGATTCAAACACTTTTTATTTGCTTTCTCACATTATCTGGATTTTGATTTGTTGTGTATAATGATCTCTTATTTGATAATCTTATTTGTTAATCAAATATTCGGGAGACAAGATTATCACAGAAGTTACTAAAAAAAAAGAAGAGGGATGGGGAGGCAGGGAGACAGCTAGGCTTGACAATATTAAGTGCTGATCGTGGGATTAAAACTGTCTTAAAATGGACTAAGCTTTTGTAACGGCTTATATAAAAATATTTTAACTGTGTGGGGTTTGGGTGGGAGAATGAACAACTAGCTGTACAGGGATTGTGTTTATATTGGACTCCAGTTTATATTGCTGTGATTCTGATGTTCTGATACAGCCTCGGGGGCAGTTTCCCATTTGTGAGGTGCAGCTGTATCCCTTACTATTAGCATTCAGAAAGAATCTAAAAACATTCCTGTTTACCATTTGGTGGCTGAAAGATATGGTTACTGGCAACCAAGAAATTATTTTATAGAAGTTTAAAATATCCTTTTTTATTTTTAATTATATTTTTGAAACTATTTTGTATGCCTTCTTTGGCGGGGAAGGGCAGGATATACATTGGAATAAATAAATAACTGTGCTTATCAAAACGAGAAATCCACCACGGAGACATAGCTGTGGCTAAGGATGCTGGTAGTGGTGTGAATCTCGCTGTGTAATCTTATGCATGTCTACTCAGAAGTAAGTCTCATTGAATTCATTGCAGCCTTAGGTGCCTGTCCTCCTTACGTGCCACAATATGAATTGGGTTTTGAAGGACAGAACTAGCGAAACTGAATGAAAAGGGAAGGATTCCTAGGGAGGCATATATGAGTGCCATTAAAAACAATGTATAAGTTGTTCGTGTTTTTGACAATTCATTAATTCCTCGCCTCTGGAAGTAGGAGTTGTATGGAAACTCATTCTCAGTATAAATGTCACAGGCATTTTGGTCCTCAGCCCAGAGACAGTGTTTTCAGTGCCACCACCTTAAACATTATTCATAAACCAGGTGCTTTGGAAACAAATATGTACTGATTGCTTTTACCAGATTTACAAAGCAATCCTATTCATGTTTGTTTTCATGTGCCATTGTGTTTGATAAGGCTTACTTCCAGGAAAAAGTATGCACCCAATCCCATATGTTATACCCATTTACCTGGGAATAAGCTCCATTAAACTCAGTGGGACTTACTTCTGAGTAGATAGGTGTAGAAATGTGCTATAAGGCCAAAGTCCTCCACACACTTACTAAAGAGTAAGCCTCTTTCTACAAAATGGAATTCATTTATAACTGAACATTCACTGGATTGTGCTGTTAGAACAATTACAGAAATAACCAGTATACAATTCAGAGTGTGTTTTTTACATAGAAAAGTTATTGAAAGCACTACAAAACCACCAGTAAAATGACTGGCTTTTCCACAAAATTTCTTAACAGTCAGCCCTCTGAAACTTGGGGGACAACTAGCTTGTTGCCTCTGTAACACGGACTCTATAATACGAGGGACAACTTGTTGCAGCTAAGTTGTAAATACTTTTAGAAGAAATACACTACACTAAAGCATAAATGCATTTGTTACATGCATTATGTCATTTGTACTAGCCAGAACTAGTGTTTCCCACTATTATGTAATGCATAAAAATTAAAGCTGGCATTGAGCAGAAAATAACCACAACTGAACAGCTCCCATTCTCCATTCAGAAGCTTGTTCTATATTAAGCAGCACTGGTCCTTTGCAGGATATGCCAGCTAATCCCAAATTATCTGTTAGCATTCCCCTGAAATGAGGCCTTTCACAGAAATTCTGTTGTATAATACAAGTACAAAGTCTGTTGCACCTGTATCCTTGCACATCTTTTTTGTATATAGAAAAACATGGACAATAGAAGGGTTTTATAACTTGGAAAGCTGATGCAAAATCAAATAACTTCGGGTTTCCTTTAATTTAAGAGAGACAGCATTCATCTTTCAAGTAAAGATCTGCTGAAGTAAATTCATAGTATAGTCACACTCCTTCTGAGTGATTCCTTCATAGTTTGAATGTAAAACATGCATCCAAGCACCTATTGCTGTTCAGTCACCAGGTGACCAGTAGCCCAATATGTCCATCTTTAAGGGCATTGGGGCACTTACTCTGGGAGGCCTTTTCTGCAATTCACCCACAAGAAGCTGCTGATTTGGACATTGGTCCATCTAGTGCAGTCTTTGTCCACACCACCTGGGATTGACCCTGGGACCGTCTGCTTTCAAAGCAAGTGCTCTACCGCTACAGCCCATCTACCTCAACCATCCAATTCTCTATTTCAACAGATATTTATGATGTCCCCCTTTCTCTCCTTTCACTTCTGATGTCCCTGCCACATCTGCTTCAAAGTCGTTCTAATCTTCGGCTCATTAATATAACATGTTCTGCTTTGTTCTAATACAGGCTTCCTCAACCTCGGCCCTCCAGATGTTTTGAGACTACAATTCCCATCATCCCTGACCACTGATCCTGCTAGCTAGGGATCATGGGAGTTGTAGGCCAAAAAACATCTGGAGGGCCAAGGTTGAGGAAGCCTGCTCTAATATAGGCTTGAGCCCTAGCTCAACAAAACACTTAGCTCCACTGGTGACTTAGTTTAACCTTCATTAGTTAGACAAACCATGTGCCATCTTACAGACTAGCAAGCAAGCTGTGGCTTGTTTCTCCAAAGCTTGGCTTGTTTTTCAGCTGCTTTTGCCTTGTGCCCTTGTCCCATGGAATGGGGTGGTCAAACAAGGAATGGTTAAGCAAGGTTGTTGGGTTCAAACAGAACACCAAGTTCTAGTTACACTTAGCCATGGTTTGTAAACCAACAAGAAATTCATGGCTTCATTGTTTGGTGGGAGGAAACCAACTATGGTTAGTAAGCTAGGTTGGGTTTGCACGTTCAGATTAATAATAGTTTGTGACCTTTGCATGAAGGGTGGTATATAAATTTAATAAATAATAATAAGTTAAGTTGAACAAAGCATGCCGTACAGTAGTTTTATATGTGAACAGTCCTCTTGTTATACTGTCAATAGATTAGTAGCTTTCATTGACAGTCTATTTATTCTCATAATAATACATTATAATGCTGGCATATATTTCCCATTTGGTGTTAACTGTATGTTAAAAATACTATTTTTTGAATACAGAATGAAATAACATCTTGCTCTACAAAAGTGAGACTCTGGAAAGTGGGTATAAAAGAATGGTTTTATTCTCCGATTGACATTTTTAGATTGGCTAGAACAAACTTAAAAGCACTCCACTTTCAACCATGTTGAAAGCTATCTCATACTTTTGGCCGTTCAATATATCCATTTGGATAATACATCTAGTCAGTATATGAGCAGAAGGGATTCATGCCATAAGACTCTGAGAATTTTAAAGAAGGCAGAAAGGAAGAAAATATAGGCCAAATATAATATTTCCCCCAGTTAAGTGTAAAAATATTGCTTCTGACTCTTCGGAATAAAGTTGGTCATCACACTTCTGTAGAATGTTGTTTGCAGAATACAGGGCATCGTTTTAACTTCTTAGCAAAGGTAGAAGTTAGAGTTTCACCTTTTTCTCTCCACTGTTTAAATAGCTTGCTTTTTCAATTGGTCATGTATTTGTTTTTCCTCTGAAAAATTTGGCAACTACATGGTACTGTTTATGCTGGCAGTAAACAAATAGCTATAATTCTTTCACATTGTCAAAAGTAATGGTTTTTAGAGCTAAACAGTTAATACAAACTTGAGTTTCAAAATATTATCCTATGTATTGAATGGGTTTTGGTTTCCAAACTGAACACCTGCTTTTCAGTTCTACGACTTAATACCATCTCAGCAAGTAACTTCATCTGAGGATGCAGTGGAATTTTAATTTGCAAGTCTTATGTTTCATAATATTGAGGTTTGGTTGTCTCTCAATAGTGCTGTTGTTTAGCTGAAGAGGATGCAACACACCTTACCAAAGTCATTTTCCATTAGCCAAGTTACAGTGTTATTTAATCCACACAAAGTTTATCATATACGACCAGCCCATTTAAGTTAGTATCATCTTAATTGTCCATGAAGGTACTAATACTGTGTCTTCACATCTTTGTTGGCAAGTGGTTTTTTAAGAGCATTGTGAATCTCTCGAGGGGTGGATGAGCACCATTTCCTCCCTACCCTCACAGCCAAAGGATGTACAGCAGCAGAATGTTTTGGGGTAAGATCAGGGGAGGGCAATGTGTTTTGCTTCCTCCTGAAACCCCCCTAGGTCCAAGCAGATGTTTGGACTGATACACATACACCCCTCCCCTTTAAATAGATAGAAGGAAGTGTCAGGACTTATCTAGAAGAAAATTTTCCCATTCCCTCTTCCATCACAATTTTATTGATTGGACACAGGTTTTCAGATTGGTATTTAAGATGCATCTATGTCTTCATTGCATCCTTACTTTATATAAGGTATAAAGTGCAATTGATTCCCAAACCAGTATCCATGGGGCAAACAATACATTAAACACAGATGGGTATAACAAAGAACAGATGGTTTTGTTTGCTGGGGGGGGGGGGGACAGCATGGGGAGACCGCAGTGCTGCACAGAAAATAGTGCTTGTCCATTGACTATTGCCCAAATCAAAATCACATTCCTACTGCAGTGGAAAAAGATGCAGGTACACTTACCTAACTATAGTTTACTCCTTGGTAAAGTGCACTGCATCTTCAGTTTTGCCAGTAGCAAAGATTGCATTTCAAATTTCTGGAGCGCATTCAGTTTAAGTAGCATCAACAAATATTTCATGTCCAGTAAATTTTGGTACAGTTCTTAAGATCAGATTTATTATAATGGTCTGGAAGCAGTTTATATGAATCACTTTTAAGAGCCTGTTTATGACTAAACAGGCTTTGGTAGTACATGGAAAAAATGGAAAATGGGCTATAAAGATATTTCAGAGTAGTGTTTCTGTTTTATTTTAAGCGATATACAATCGTAAGAGGGTTTCTTTCCTTGCTTCGGTTAAGTGTCCTTAGCAATTTAAACATTGGTGCAATGAAGTAGATTAGTTCTGAGTTTTGTTTTCCAGGATAAATGATTAGGATCTTCTCCATCAAGTATTGGCAAGTTTTGAAAAGCATACAGAAAAAAATACATTAAACTAATTTGGGAGGAAAATGCAGAGAGACAGGAATCATTTATCTAATGCTTTTTGTTTGCTGTATGATTATGTTTATTTATTTCATAAAATTCTCAAACAGCTTGATTGCATATAACCCCATAGTAGTTTACGAAAAGATAAAGCAATAAAATTATCACTTAGAAGGATTAACAATAATAATTTAAGACATTTGAAAAGTTGAAATAACAGCAGTAGACTGAAAGCAGATCAGAACTCACATCAACATTCTTAAACATTTGAATAGGCTTGTCTAAACAAAAATGTTTTTAGCAGGCGTTGAAAAATGTACAGGGAAAGCTGCCTGTCTAGTATCAATAGGTAAGGAGTGTAGGTGACGCCACACTAAAATATCAAACTCTGACTGAAATCACCTACAGGCAATTCCCCACTCCTGCGTGTTCGAGGTTCACACAGGCGTGCAGTTTTTGGCGCTGGAAGGGGATGGAGCGGGGGCAGGGCAAGAATGGGGTGGGGTGGAACAGGGGGATCCCCATTTGCGTGCAACCTGGTGATGTGTGCAGCAGCCGGGAACAGAACCCCTACATAAGTAGTGATTCTCCTGTACTTATTGTAGACAGATTACATCCTAGTGCCATTTAGAACTGTTTTGGAGGTAAAATGTAAATGCCCTGCATATTTGTGTTAGGTCAACACTTGGTACAAATTAGTATGAATCGTGTTACAGTTTACTGAGTTTGTAGTTTTGAAGTCCCAAATGTGGAGGAAGAACCTATCAATTCCATAGCGCAATAGGTTGGGTCACATGGTTGGGGTTATTCATAGCCGTTGAAGCTGCCCTTGAGAGTGACCCATGGATGACACACTATGTGAGAATTACTTGAACGTTGACATTGTCTTTCTTCCTATCCAGTCAAATTGCTGCTTCAGGCAGAAGAGAGAGGAGTCGTGTCAATCAAAGGTGTGTGTGCAAACCGTTTCCTTTCTATGAATGAAGATGGCCGGTTGTTAGCACTGGTAAGCAGTTTCTTTCTCCCTCTCGTATTGGGGTGGAGCTAGATGTCATGGAATGCCTTTAATGCTTTTTAAAAATCCTCATAATTTGGTGCAGTTACAGGAGAACACAGCTCCACCTGTAGGCATTAATTAATACCTTTCTTGGACTTCCACTGTGGTACAGTGGAACCTCGACTTTTGAACGTAATCCATTCCGGAAGACCATTCAGCTTCTGAAACGTTTAAAAACTGAGGATCAATGGGCTGCAAAGTAAATGGGGAAAAAAATGAAAAACATGCCTCAGAAGCCATTCGACTTTTGAGGAATGTTCAAAAACCGGAGCACTTACTTCCAGGTTTTCAGCGTTCAGGAGCTGAAACGTTCGAGAATGGAGGCGTTTGAGTTGCGAAGTTTGACTATACTTCCATTTTTGGGCTATCTTTGATGGCCGGGGTTAAGCAATATTTTCTTTAAGTATATTTTAGCATTTACATTAGTGTGGGTTAATAATGGAAGTCAGTAAATAAAAATATGGTAGTAAATACACTGGCGGAATCCAGAGATAATTGTGCTTAAGTCTAATCAAAATCAGTAATGTGCATTTTCCAAGACCTTTTGTATTATAAATTTTTCAGTTTGCATCAAAAAAATTCTGGTGCCCTTGAGGATAATCTGATTTAGCATGCTTATTTTCCTTGTTTTGAATAAACAAAGTTAAAAACTTTGAAACTGCAAAGCTTGCCTAATAATGTATTTGCATCCCTTCATTATTATTAATGAATTTATTGACACT
Source organism: Podarcis pityusensis (assembly GCF_964106645.2). Lineage (NCBI taxonomy): Eukaryota > Metazoa > Chordata > Lepidosauria > Squamata > Lacertidae > Podarcis > Podarcis pityusensis. The sequence continues at coordinate 48,439,256 of NC_138034.1, read as the reverse complement.
TTTTGTGGAAAAAATAAAGCCCTGGAAATTTGTTCCACCCCACATCCCTGATTGAAATGGGCAAATTGTAGTTTGTGCCCAATTAATTTCAATGGGACTGACAGCACAACAGTATACATGTCCACTCAGAAGTATTTCCCATTACCTTTGCATGTAATACTAATCCAGGATATGCAGAAGGGACGTGCATTTGTGGACAGCCCTATTCATAAAACAAACCAGGATTCAACGCTTACCATAGTTTCCTGTTACATGCAAACCAGAAAGGAATATTAATGGCTTCAAAACAAGCCAGGATATTAAGCCAGTTTAAACCATGGCTTCGTATCCTGGTCTGTTTTGAAGCTTCAGGTTTGCATATTATGGAGTGCTGAATCCTGGCTTGTTTAGTTGCTTGTGTGAAGAGACTAGAGGAGCACTTCCTATAGGGGCACACAGTGCGTATCTGTGAACCACCCTAAGATCTATGGATGAAGGGCAGTAAACAAAAATTAGGAAAATAAATAAATATCCTGTCTTATTGAACTAGGATTTTTGGCTTGGCATTCCATGTAAATGCAGCCACTGATCTCAGTGGAATTTACACTTAAGGAAGTTTGTTTAAGTTTGCAGACTCACTTACCTTATCTCTATTAAGGGTGGACACTTAATGTGTATAAAAACTAAATATTTTCCATTCCTTATTACATAAGGCAGTGTTGACCTTTGATCGGGTAGTTAGACAGCTAGTTTACAAAAGGCTGTTGTGTTGAATCTTTTTGTAAACTACCTCTCTAATCTGGAAGTAGTAGTTGGAAGTTTTCATTTATGTGGATGTGGGAGTGTGTTACCTATGCGAGCTTCAAAGATAAAATAAAATAGTATTCTGATTGTATGTGTATTATCCTTTTGCTAAATGGGTGTGAATGCTGATCAAGTCTTAAATACTTCTGATTAGACTATTTCGTGACAGTAGCAGACTATGAATAACGTTTTCTTCCTTCATTTTCAGAAATACATAACAGATGAATGCTTCTTTTTTGAACGCTTGGAATCTAATAACTACAATACATATCGATCTCGTAAACATAGTGATTGGTATGTCGCACTGAAACGAACTGGGCAGTACAAACTTGGACCAAAAACTGGACGAGGACAGAAAGCTATCCTTTTCCTTCCAATGTCTGCCAAGAGTTGATTTTAGTGGCAGAGTCTATAAAATATACTACAGCAGTGGTAAACTTCCGCTTTGCCACAAGACAGAAAAATGTGACCAAATATTTGCCAGGACTTGCAGATTGATTGTAGAACTGTGTATGTTTTAAGCCTTCTAACTGTTTTAATTCCTGGAACCATATATGTGTGTATGTGAATGTGTCAGGCTCGAACACCAATGCACCAGCTGAATATTACGCTTGTTTCCAACTTGATGGTTTGGGGGTAGAGTTAAAAATATATATTATTTGGGCCATTCAAGATGAAAGGGGAAAGTTAGAGAAACATTAGCATTTCAAATGAAATAATATGTATTATCCTTTTAGAAGGTAGAAAAGGGAATTTGATTTGGAACAGAATATACGTATATTTTAGTACAAGGGATTTTTTTTTCTAAGCCAAAAAACAACAACACTAAATGTATTGCTAACCTGTCATGTTTCTGTAATTCTCTGGCAGCTCTCTGTGGTACAGCTTATAGAAAAGGCCTGTATACACAGATGGAAATTCTCTCATGGTTAAATCAATTTTATCAAACCCTTCCCTATACCCATAAAGAAGCAATCTAGCAATACTGCTGGTGATTGGAGTAGTGTCTGATGTCTTGGCAAGCTCAGCTAGCTCCATCCACTCACACCTCAGGCACTCCTGTTGGCATAAACTGATTTTGAAAGAGGAAGGCTCCATTCGGCAGATGATGTACATATCTGACTTGCCAAAGGCCCCCGGGTGTCTGTGTTGCTGCCGTATGCTTAGGAGGGACTTGAATTCTGACTTAATGCCAGTCTCCTCGAAAACCTCTCGAACTGCTGTGTTCCCTAAGGAGGAGGAAAAGAAAGAGTTCCTTTTTTAAAAGCATTAACTGTAATTCTCTCCTCCATCTTCTCTCTCGCTTTGCCATTAGATTTTCAGTTGCGGTAAACATGCATTCAACAGCACCACCCCTCCCTCTGTTAGACTGAGTGAAAAATGTATCTTCCCCCCCCCAAAAAAAACCCCTCTCCACAAAATACTTTGGTTGTAGATATTATAAAAGCACTATTGCAGGTGTTTTAATTTGAAATGCAATGTATATGAAACCACCTTATACCAAACAAAGTAATTGCTGTCAAAGTTTTCTGTGCTTTTTAAAAACTGAGCTACCGCATTTATCATAGGTACGACCTGAATCCTAAAACTGTAGATTTGGAAGGGACCACTAGGAACATCCTAGTCCAGCCCCCCAAAATGCAGGAGTAGTTTGCCCAACGTGAGACTCAAACCCACGACCCTGAGATTTAAGAGTCCCATGCTCTACCGACTGAACTATCCCAGAGCTTCAAAACACAACCTTGGCCTTAAATATAGGCAGCATTAATAAATTTCTTAATTTCTGATATGTAAAACTTACATTTTGGAAATGTGTTTGTGGCTCTAAAAATAATTTTAAAAAGCCCAGTCCAGCAAATGCTTAATTAGGAATTATGAAATTAGGTATATGTCTTATGTGTAATTATTAATCAGTCTGTGGTTTTAATCATGGGTGATATACAGTATCACTGTCCATAAGTAAACTAAAATAGATGGGTTATACAGTGGCACTTACAATTATAAGCACATGTGGAAGACAGAGCCACTCCTTCCAAGTAGTAAGTAGCCTGTTATTGCAAGAGTTCATTGTGGATTTAAGAGTGACCTAGCAATGGTGTTACTGACATTACAATTGTACAATGGATCCTGGACACCTTGTGACTCAAACATTTTGGCTCCTGAATGCTGCAAACCCCAGGTGTGGGTGTTCCGGTTTGCGAACGTTCGTTGGAACCTGAACGTCCAACGCGGCTTCAGGAAGCTCCTGCAGCCACGCCTTGGTTTTCTAACGTTTTCAGAAGTCGAAAGGACTTTCTGAACGGATTCCGTTTGACAACCAAGGTGCGACTGTGTAAGTTATGGCTCTAGAGTTATGTCTCCCATTCAAATGTTCAAGTGGGCTCCCCATTTGTTCTGGGTTTGTTCCCTGTTTTGAGTTTCCTTCATTTGAGGCCAAGGAAGTCGGCAGATATTAAAATGTAAGATTTTAAATTAATTCCCCTAGCCTGCCTTACAGGGGCTGCTTAATTCCCTCTAAAAGATTGGTGATCATGACACTCTTCCCTTCCTGTGTATGTTGTTTCCCCTATCTTTCAAGTCTGGAGATATCGAAGGTTAGCATTAATTCTGCACAAACGTTTTTCCTAGCTGTATTTAGCATGAAACCATTTTAGAAGCTTGGTTCTGGCTGGGTTTGCAAACCATGGTTTGGCCTATAGGTTTAGAAGCAGGTTTGCAAACCATGGTTTGGCCTACAAAAATGTCAGGGCAGCCACATTTATTTTAAAATAATGACATTATAACGTTCATATCATTTAACAAAATTTGCAACAGTCTGCCTTGAACATCATCCGATACAAAGGCACCACAAACCTTGAGAAACAGCATAGTAAATTTTAAATAGGAGTTACTCCTGCACATAATCCATGCCATATAGCAAAATGTGAGTTGCACAGTACATGTTGATTGTTGATGCGTTAGCAAAATGTTGGCTGACTGCTTTGCTGTGCTACCAAATTGCTATTCTGTCTTTAGTATGTTGATTCATACCATTGTTTTCCACCTTGCAGACAAAGTATATTTTGTGAGATTAACATATCTATTCAGAAATAGGTCCTGTTGAGTTCAGTGGGACTTATTCCCAGGTAAGGGTGTAGCCCAGGTTGGTAGGCTACAAAGTATGCTCACTTAACCAAAAATCAGTTTCACTGAAATCAACATATGCTTCCAGTGTAACTAAACACTAAGTTAAGTTTGTCATTACTAGATTAGTAAATTAAGACAGTTTTCACTGAGTTATTCTTTTAGACATAAAATCATGCCATGCCTTGTGTATATAAATTAAGAAAAATTACTTATTAGGAATAAGGATGCAAACAATTTTGATGTGCTATAGGATTCGTCATTTTACCTACTTACAGCCACAAGTTCCCATTTGCCATCAACAGGTTTCAAAGAAATTGGAGGCCTGACGACTTGGGAGGTGAGGAACCTTATGCAATTAACAAAATAGCCAAGTACTTACCAATATCTTCACCGGGTTCAGACAATCCTCCTGGAAATTTCCATGCATTTATTGTCTTAACGGGAATAAAAACAACCATATGGTTAATCTGTTTCCTTTGACAAGACACCAGAAATAAATTGCTGCCTCTCTTGACTGGTCCTTTCTTTTGTTTTTGCAAATGTGATCACCAAAATACAATTAGGTGTCTACGTGTTTTGCAATATAATAGACATATAGTAGATGTCTATTATACTGCAAGAAAACATACACTGATTTGTCTGATGACTGTTAGATGGTTTATACTTGCAACATTGCTGCTCATTAACAGTTTTTAAAAGCTGCTATAGGTAATTATATTCTATAGCCACAATCCAATGCCGAGTTAGGCAAGTTTAAGCCTATGGCCTTAAGTGTACCTAACTCTCTGTTGGACTGGAGCCTATGTAATCTAATATTTAATCATGTATACTCTACTTCAATGTTTGCAAACATCAGTACATTTTCTAAACAGTGATTGATTGTAGTACTGTTCTATACTGCACTGGCTATGAATTTTACTTTTGTGTCTGTAATAACCAATGTGTATCACATCATTTTTGGTTATGAAGCTGAAAAATAAAGCTGAAGTTATTGTGTGCCAGCTGATGAATCATGTCCTTGTGTAATTTTTAAAGACCAAAATGGATAAAGGTTTTTTACCAGCATGGTGTGATACCTGCTGCTAATGACATTCGTTTCAAAGAAGTACAGGGATGTTGATTTGCACCCCAGGAGTAATACATTACATATTTCTGATTATCTTTCCCAATTTTGTTAGACCAGCTTCAGATTAATGTATGGTTATGGGGGGGACGGGACTAAGTGTTTCCTAAAGCAGTAGTATCCTTCTAACTCACTTGGTCAGTGCACAGTAAGAGAAGGAAAACTTTCTGTAGTCAAAAAAATAAAAATAAAAATTTGTCCACTAGCACCTTATAGACCAACTAAGTTTGTTCTGGTATGTACATTTTCATTTTTGCATCCAAGGTCGAAACACCTTTTAGGTATACAAAAATGAAACAAAAATGAGAATGTACATACCAGAACAAACTTAGTTGGTCTATAAGGTGCTAGTGGACAAATTTTTATTATTATTTTTATTTCGACTGTGTCAGACCAACACGGCTACCTACCTGAATCTAGAATTTTCTGTAGTCAATTAGTTGGATCCAGTGTTTGTTGCACACAGCCCACACTGAAACCAACCATTGTTTAGTTGTGAATGACATGTCCAATTGATTTCAATGGGATCTAAGTGCAGCTAATTTCTAGTGTTTTGTATGCTCTCTCCCTGTCATGGTGAAGGCTCCTGCCACGAAGTATGAGCAAGGGTTGTGGGGAGAGAAGCATGCTTAGTTATTTCACTGACAATGTGCATGGGGAGAGGTTTCTGCGCCACCCTGCTCCTGCTCATTTTGCTCTATTGCAGCAGTACCACGACTGACAGGGATTCTTTAGGCAAGCAGTGGGAACCTCCAGTTTGCAGGCCAAGCACAGCCTTTCAGACCTCTCTATCTGGCTCCTGGGACTCTCCCCAGACCATGAAGACCCCATCAGCTCTGCTGTGCATTCTCCCTGAGTGCATTCACTTGGCTGGAATGTATCCTTGAACCATCATCATGCCTCTTGCCCAGATAAGAGACAGGAGTCTGGCTTTTGCATGGCTAGAATGTAGCCTATTGGATAAAAATAGGAGTTGCATCCCTTTCTTTTGCCTCTGCCCCCAACTACATGTGACCCCTGGAAGGTCCTGAAGGACACCGGTCCTGAAAGATCTACATTGGCTCCCAGTACGTTTGAGCACAATTCAAAGTGCTGGTGCTGAGCTTTAAAGCCCTAAACGGCCTCGGCACAGTATACTTGTCTCCACCCCCATCGTTCAGCTGAGGTCCAGCTCTGAGGGCCTTCTGGTGGTTCCCTCACTGCGAGAAGTAGGGTTACAGGGAACGACGCAGAGGGCCTTCTCGGTAGTGGCGCCTGCACTGTGGAACGCCCTCCCATCAGATGTCGAAGAAATGAACAACTATCTGACATTTAGAAGACATCTGAAGGCAGCTCTGTGTAGGAAGTTTTTAATGTTTGATCCTTTATTGTGTTTTTAATATTCTGTTGGGAGCCGCCCAGAGTGGCTGGGGAAACCCAGCCAACTGGGTAGGGTAATAAATAATAATAATAATAATAATAATAATAATAATAATAATAATGTTGTCCAAGGGGGGATTAATCCCCACATCAGCTCTAGGCAATGCATCTTGGTCACTTTTGCTGCTACTTCCCTGCCCCCATGGGATAAGCAAGTGTGTGTGAGAGAGAGTGACCTTCTGGCTTCCATAATGCAGCAGGGGCCATACTACAGAAAATTGCCTGTCCCATCAGAAGAAGAAGAAGAAGAGTTTGGATTTGATATCCCGCTTTATCACTACCCGAAGGAGTCTCAAAGCGGCTAACATTCTCCTTTCCCTTCCTCCCCCACAACAAACACTCTGTGAGGCGAGTGAGGCTGAGAGACTTCAGAGAAGTGTGACTGGCCCAAGGTCACCCAGCAGCTGCATGTGGAGGAGCGGGGAAGCGAACCCGGTTCACCAGATTACGAGTCCACCGCTCTTAACCACTACACCACATTGGCTGAGATGAGGGTATGAAAGCAGAGTGCAGAGAGATTCTCCCACCCCTGCTTCACAGCATATTAATGGGTTCTTCACTAATTTACATATAAAACCAATTGGCGGGTAACCTATTTTGTTTCATGGGCCTTTAGACTTTGCTTTTCATGGCTGGGAACTGTTTTGCATTTTAATACTCTTCAGCCATGATGTCACATGTGCAGCTCTTAACACAGTGCAGGTCACCGTTACACAAATACATAGACTTTGAACTTTCAATACATTTGGCCACACCACTGGAATCTAAAGTGCTGTGAAGTTTCTAAGCACACTGTTTCTGAATCTAAAAGTAGCTGCTGGCAAATTTCAAGCAATTTTTTTTTAAAGGCAGAAAGCCAAATCCTTAACAAGTACAATATGGTCTTCATAAACTCGCTCTCCCTTGCTTAAAAGTGTGTTTTAAAATGTATTTTTGGAGGAATTGTTATTTCTTGAATCTATTAATATTATATTCTCCATCACCCATCAGATACCCAGAAAAGAGTGTTATTTTTTCCAAATTGGGATGTGTGAATTTTTCTGTGCTGCAAACTTTATAACTGTAGCCAGTTAACAGTTTACAATTTGTGTGCCAAACTTAAGCATTAACCTGGCAATTTGTCAAAACGCAGGCAGTTTTACATTACTTGCTACATTGGAGGATTTGTCCTTGAACTTTTGAATTACAAATGAAACATATAATGCCTGCCTTTCCATTAATTAAATGTGCTGTATAGCTAGCGTGAGTTGAAAACTAATCGTACAGCTAAGAAGAAGAAAAAGCAATTATTCGACCAGAATATCAGAAGGTAACTGAAAATAAACAAGACCTTATAGAAAACAATAGAAATAAATGCTTCCTGGTATATATAATTTGGTTGCTGACTGAGAATTTTTAACTATCCCAGCATTTTTTTAGTGTAGGTAATAAATGGTTTTAAGATACGGTATAAAATTCTTTACAGTTTTATGTTTCAATTTATTATTTCTATGCCATTTTTAACGTATCTTTCATCAGCTATATTTTCCACTGAATTTAAGATACATAGCTGGATCCTCAAACTGTTAAGAGGATGGAGGTTTAATTCACCAAGTTATTGATTCATATCTACCTTAGATTTGTAGTGAGTGGAGGCAATTATCGTGTGATGGATATTCAGTGGCTGCCTTCCAGTTCCACATTACAGAAACCACCACGGCCACAACTAACACTTGTGCTTTGGCAGGTTCAGCTATGAGGCCAAGCAGCGAAGTGTATATGTGCAGTTTAAATAATCTGGCGAGTCCCATGAATAGTGGCTATTCTGGTTATCAGCTCAGATGTGTAATTTATTGCTGTGCTGGGGCTATAAATGCATCATGATGTCGCAGACAAAACACGCCTCTGTTTGGAAAAGAACCCACAGTGGTCACAGTATAACATTGGGAATAAGTGGGTTTAAACCCCATGATTGACAATCCCAAAGGGCCAGGGTGCCTAACACTGCTGAATCATGGCTGGTGTGGGCACCCGGTTTGATGGAGCCTTAGACAAGATACCCTCGCTTGGGTAGGGCCCCCTCAAAGCTTACTGGGAGGTGGGAATGTGTGGCAGCGCTGAAAGCATCATGCTCTTGCACTTCCTTGGTCCTGCACTATAAAGAGAAGTATGAGGTGAGGCATCCACAGCCACTATTATCTACCCAATGCCCAACATTCCTTTGCTCCACCTCTGATGTGTGTGTTGGGGGTGACAATCAGAAGCTTTTGGGGTAAGAGAAGCAGTGGTAAATGTAGAACCTTTATTTATAGTGCCAGCCCATACAAGCATGTGATGGGCCCTTCTGGGGCCCTAGTATTTGCCCAACCTGATCATGGCTATTGGCTTTACCTGGTTTTAACTACAACTATCCCAGTTGCATAGCAGAAAATCCTCTTGGCTATGGTGTTGGCAGCTGTGATTGCAATGTCAGTCCAATCCTTTTCCTCTCTGGCCCCATTTTCCTAGCAAAGGGGTGGTTCAGCCACTGCTATCCACCGTCTGGTGCCTTCTCTGCATGACTAATGTGAGTACGTCATCAAACGACCTCATGATGGGTGGGTATCTCTTGATGTTTGAGCGTGGGTTACAATGACTACGTTACATTGGCTTCAGCCCCAGGATAACTCAACACAGTAATATTGTAGGGGCCATAAGACTGATAAGGCGTCAGTATACCTGAAGGAGTGTCTCCACCTCCATCGTTCTGTCTGGACACTGAGGTCCAGTGCTGAGGGCCTTCTGGCGGTTCCCTCACTGTGAGAAGTGAGGTTACAGGGAATCAGGCAGAGGGCCTTCTCGGTTGTGGTGCCCGCCTTGTGGAACGCCCTCCCATCAGATGTCAAAGAAATAAACAACTATCTTATGTTTAGAAGACATCTGAAGGCAGCCCTGTTTAGGGAAATTTTTAATGACTGATGCTTTATAATTTTTTATGTGTTGTCAGCCACCCAGCCAAATGGGTGGGGTATAATAAAATTATTATTATTATTATTATTATTATTATTATTATAATCTCATTCAAGTCCATAGGGCTAAATTAGATTCAACACACGTATGCCAATGCAATTGACTCATGCATTGTAGCTTTAAGTCATGTACAATTCAACATGGGTTACTGCTTAGAGAGTGAATTGTACAGAGTAGAGTTATTCTGCCAGTTTTGGCTGCCTTGCTGTCTCTGCTAAAACTTTTAATAAATTCTCTTCAAGCAAATTACAGCAGACGCCCAGTAGCTTATTTTTAAAACCTCAAATGTAGCTTGCTTTTTTTTCCAAAATACCAAGAGAAATTAGGCTGCTCCTCGCAAATTAATGGTTTAAATTTTTCTTCAGTTTCCATCCTAGATTCTACCAAACCCATCTACTCCCTGTAATTCTGTCTGTAATATCCCGTAATGGCTATGAAACATTTAAAGGCACAAACAAGATATGTTCAACTTGATCCAATGCATTCTTACTCAGAAGTGTTCCGCTGTGGTGGTCAATGGGACACTGGGGAGTGAGAATGCATAACACTTCACTTTTAATGTACACTTGCTGATTATCTGTTAATTTAACAAATGGCTGAATTTCAACCCACCAAATAAAGAGTGTGTGAAGGGTCCGCAAACTGAAAAAACAAAACCCACTCAAGCCTTAAGTTCAAACAAAAGATTATGAAGATAACATCAATGACTTAAAAGGAAAAGCAAAAGCAAAAGCAAAATGCCAGTATCAAAATCCAGTAAAACTCAGTGAGCTTTTGTACAGATTGTTTAGGAACTTCCAGAACTGAATTACCCTTTCTAAATATAGTTAGCTGATGAAAAAGTATTACTTCAGACCATTGCTATCCCAACTAATCATTGGCAAAAACAATGATCACAGAGATGATCTACACTCAGAAGTATTGGCCTTTGACATTTTGTCACTACAGATGGAAGCGAATAAAGTTAACTTTTAACCATTACATGATATAAAAGACAAACAGGCTTCTTAATACAATTCACTGCATTCAAGTCAAAGGGCTGGTTCTTGATAAAGGCCAGAGGAAGAAATTCTGGTGGTGGCACTGTTCTGCGAAATGCTGTGGAAGGCTTAGCGCAGGCATTGAGCAAGGACACATCTTGAGATGGTGTGCAAGGTCTTATGCACGAGACCGTGCAATGCACAGATCTTGTGCCAAAACCTTCCAGCAAGCGGAAGTATGTCTCCAGCACCAAATTATTTCTTCTAGATAATGTGAAAGACTTACTTTATTCCTGTCCTGTACGACCAATACTTTCCCAGTGTGGACATCTAATACAGCACCTGTTGGAGAAAGAATATTTTCTGTATCCTTGGATGTTTAATCAAGAACCAATGATTGAATGTTATATTCAAAGCATTGGATGTTCTTTAAGGGGAGAGGGGGAAATTAAGGGTGATTCTTTAGAGAAAATATACCATTGGAAATGCCATCTCTCATGACGAAACCAATATAGCGATCACTTTCCCAAATTTGAAACAAGTGGCTCAGATGTTTATTAGTTATGAGGCTGATGATCCACAACCCTGTCAAAATGTGCCTGCGTGTGCCTGATCTTTCCACTCTGCATCAGTTTTGCCCTCTGTCTCTCTGCCCACCTTACCCAAAATTTAAAGCCTCTTAATGGACAGGCAGTGGCTTCTGAATGCATGTTTAGCCACTGACTTCTGTGGGCTGCCTGAATGTTACATTTTAATCCTGCATTTTTAGAGGACAATGAGATTACATTTATGAAGGCATATATACTCCAAAGCAAAAGTATTTCCATATGCACACTTAATAAACTAATCACACTTTTATGTGTGGGAGGAATGGTTTATAAATGAAACAGCAACCCTGATGTAACATTCTGAAAGGACATTCCTTAGGAAATTAGTCATAAGTCTTCCAGCCTATGCCATACAATGATATGACTTTGTCCTTCTGGTACATGGTTGGCAGTGTTCTAGTTGGTGTGGAATCTTATTTAGGATGCAAAGCAAAAGCTCAGATTAATTTGGAAGTTACCTGCTAAGAATGTGCTTGGCTTTTGTGTTACAAAAGGAGTCTCAGATTTCTATGACACTTAAGTGTGAATGAGCAATCTGGCCAGCGAATTCTGCACCGGCAGAAGTTTCTGAACTGTCTTCAGAGGCAGCCCTATGTATAACACGTTGCAGTAATTTAACCTAGAGGTTACCAGAGCATATTGAAAACATAATACTATTTTTAACAACATAGTGAAGTATATTACTCAGCGGACATTTTACTTTGGTTTCAATCATAATGTCCTTTTTACTTTTGTGTTGTAAAAAAGTTTGTGCAAAAAATAATAACCATACAGTATGTTATTATTAAAACCTTCCTGTGCATTGAGTTACTGCAGAAATAGGCAGGAAGTAGCATTTGTTTGAAATGTAAGCGCTTTAGGGCAAATCTAACTACCATTATATTTCAAAAATCGCTGAAGACAACAGGGTTTCTTTAAGCAACTGAGATTGACATGCATACCCTGACAGTGCTTTTAGCATTATATTTTCTCTTGACAGAGGCAGGCTCTTACAGTTGTCTGGAGATGGAAATAGCCTGCAGGAATGAGGTACTGATACAAAAAATGTTCGTTTGTGGTGGTTCTAGGTAAGGAGAGGTAGGGTGAGGGGAGGCCAGGTAACAGGCACACAGCACAGGCAGGCAGGGACTATGCCATGTGCCAGCCCCTTGTCCAACCTGGGAAATTGTGCTTGTCCTTTCAGATACCGCTCAGGTCTATGGCGGCTGCTGCTGTTGAATGCCAGGTTGGCTTTGAATAAGACCTCCCTCAGTCATGATCTGATTGTGGATGAGGAGGCTGATCTGGTCTGTATCACTGAGACCTGGGTGGGTGAGCCATGTTTTAATTACTGTACAGTTGTACCTTGGTTTTTCGAACAGCTTAGTTCTTGAACGTTTTGGCTCCCGAACAGTCCTGAACAGTGACTGTTCCGGTTTTTTAACTATTATTGGAAGCCGAATGTCTGATGGGTTTCTGATTGGCTGCAGGAGCTTCCTGCAGCCAATCAGAATCCCCAATTTGGTTTTTGAACGTTTTGAAGGTCAAATGGACTTCCGGAACAGATTCCGTTCGACTTCCAAGGTACGACTGTATTGTTTTACCCATAAGCTCGAAAACATGCTCAAACATGCCCTTAAAAACAAATCAAAAAGTATTTTTTGTCTTTGCTGCCCTCTACCGATTTAGCTATGCTACAATCCTAAACCAACTTTTTGTGGTCTGGAAAATTTTGTGATTTGAGGCGGGATCCGCAACTCTGGTTATTATTAGCCACTGTTAGCACCAACACCGACAACAATACACAATGTTTCTCTCTCTCTGAAGCTCACCTGCAACTCCTACTTGATGAGTAGCATAATGGGGTAACCTGCTGTGTCCTTCTGCTAGCCAAAGGGTGAGTGTGGCAGAGTCCGATTCTGCATGGTGGAAGGCAAAGCCTTGCTCTGCAGCCACAGCTATAAATCTGCTTTGTAGAATAGGAACATGCAGCCAGACTGCTATGTAGCCTTCTGTTCTCCATTGCCTGATAGAATCTGGGAGGAGAGAAGCACAGCAGAATATACTGATGTCTATGCTGGGGCTCGCTAGCTCTTGGAGGCTTGGAACAAGTGAGGGTCATTTGCCTCATCAAGCTCATCAATGTCCATATACTGTATAAGGGGTAGCTATGGTTGCTTCAGTGATGTGATAAATATGTGCACAAGCTAAGATGAATTATCATTTTGAATGATCCCATATCTGAAAGCTAAATGCTGGCATTAATCACACTGGCTGTATTTGTACAGAGATACAAAGAAACAGGCAATTTGGCTGCAAGATACAGTTGCTTTTCTTCTTCCTTTGTTGTGCAAGAAAACTAAATATGGATTCAATTAATTCCATTCGAACTGGGCAAGAAGCCAGGATATGAAGCTATGATTCGGATGAAACAAGGCATGGGGGGATTCTAAATCCTATATCGGCAAATCCAGGTTGCATCATCGTTATATGGACAGTGTTGCGCAACCAACAAGCTGATCGCCCACCGGGAAAAGAAGTGTTGGGAAAACGCGGACTAAATGAGCGAGCTTTCGCCTGCCAGGCAGCGCCTCGAGCGCCGACCCTGCAAAGAAGCGCCAGTCTCCCCAGAGGCTCAGCAAAATGCACTTGCCCTGCAGGCACCTCCGGAAGGTTTCTGGCTCCAGGCTCTCCGGGGAGCGCAGCTGCGACAGGCGCACGCTCAGCCCGCCAAACTTATCCCGCAGCGGCTGCAGCCCGGCCTCGGACAGGCCAGAGGCGGCGGCGGCGGCGGAGTCACCTCGAAGGCGGCCACTCGAGCAAACGCGGCGCGGAGGACGAGGCTGCAAGAGCCGCCAAGCCAAAGGCAAGAGCCGTCGGCCCCGCGCCGTCCACCCGGCCCCTAACATGGCGGCAGCTCCGGCGACAGCAACAAGCGAACGCCTCAGAGATAGGAAACGGGGGAAAGGCTAATGGCGCAGACTTCCGGTAGTCATGGGTAAAGCTTTGCTCACGTCCTCCTGGAAAGCGAAGTAGGGGCGGTTCGCTTTGCCTCGCCGCGTCTCTGCTGTTAAGAGAGAGAGAGAGAGAGAGATGGATGGATATTAAACTTTATTTAGTTATTTAATTGATTGCATCTGCTGTTACGAGAGAGAGAGAGAGAGAGAGAGAGATGGATGGATATTAAACTTTATTTACAGATGGGTAGCCGTGTTGGTCTGCCATAGTCGAAGTAAAAAATTCTTTCCTGTAGCACCTTAAAGACCAACTAAGTTAGTTCTTGGTATAAGCTTTCGTGTGCATGCACACTTCTTCAGATACACACAGATACAGTGTGTATCTGAAGAAGTGTGCATGCACACGAAAGCTTATACCAAGAACTAACTTAGTTGGTCTTTAAGGTGCTACAGGAAAGAATTTTTTACTTAAACTTTATTTAGTTATTTAATTGATTGCATCTGCTGTTACGAGAGAGAGAGAGAGAGAGAGAGAGAGAGAGAGAGATGGATGGATATTAAACTTTATTTAGTTATTTAATTGATTGCATCTGCTGTTACGAGAGAGAGAGAGAGAGAGAGAGAGAGATGGATGATGTAAACTGCGGTTAGGCGTGCAGTGGCAAAGTAACGTGAGAATAGCAGTGAAGCGATGAAAGCGGAGGTGAAACCACTCTAAAGCGGCAGTCCTGCACCCTCTTCCCTTGAAACCGATGGGACTTAATTTTAAGTGGACACATTAAAAGGGTGCAATCATATGCATACCTAACTGGGAATAAGCCCTATTGAACTTCTGTTAGGCACAGAATTGCGCTTCACGACAACTATCAGTTTAACGCTACGCGTGTTTGACTTAAAAGTGAAGTTTAACGGGACTTGCTTTCTAGTTCGTTGATCGCTGGCTGAAAACAACAGCGCCGCTTTAAATCAAAGTGAAAACCCAAATTCAGTTGGTGGCCGCAAGTGTTGGTCGCAGCTGCGGCGTGGGAGCCTTATCTTCCTCTTAGGGGACGTGGCTCAAGAGCCGGGTCTCTTTAGTCCCAAAGCAGTTCCGAATGGCAATTCCGGCATGGCATCGAACTCGGTTGACAAAGCGGTCAGAGTTGCAGCGATAGAGGGACAATCTCTTCGCTCGTAGAAAAAAAGCTCAAACCACATTGGGCGCCCCAGGCGTCAGCGAGGGTTGCTACGCCTGTGGCAATGACATTTGTTTGCGTGGGATGGGGGGAGTATTGTTGGGTCAGGTTAGCCATATTGAGTCCAGTGCTGTGGGTGGGTTCTTGTTGTAGTTGGGCTGTGTAGGATTTCTGTAACTCTATGAGATTGCAAGGTAGCTTTCCTCTGAGGCGGAGTCGAGGGGCGGCGCTGAGAGGATTCAACTCAATAGTTCCCTAAAAGATTCCCATTTTAAAAGATGTGCTGATCCCTGGCACTAACTTCTTTTTAAAAAACAACAACAGCCACACTTTTTTATATATAAAAAAATGTTGCTGTTTCAAAGCGTCTCGGGGAAAGGGACCCTTATGGTATCACTTTTACCATTGGCGCCTATGTGCTTCCACCATTCCTGCCCCGCATATGGAGGAGACCAAGGCTGGCGATCGGGTCCGGAAGTGGGAGGTTGCGCGGGGCGCCGCTCGGCCGCGTTGCAAGCACAGCTCCTCTTTGGGCGGCGCCGGCCTTCCTCGGGAGAGAAGCATCTCCGGCTCCGTTGCGCCGCCTCCCGCGTGCTCCCCTCCTGCCCGGTGCCATGTCCTCCTCCTCCAGGAGGAAAAGCAAGGGGCGGCCTCCCCACCCGGACGCCGCTTCTCCGCTTGCCCTGCGGCAGGCGGCTCCCGAGGCTCCCGGCAGGCTGAGCTTGGCTGCTGCAGAGTTCCTGAGCAAAGGTAAGGCTGGCAGCCCGGAGCTAAGCGACTCAGCTGGAACCGGTTTTTCTCAGAGGCGTCGGAGTCCCTCATGTGGAGCTTGTTTAAAACAACTACGATTAGCCAAGCGAGCGTGGTTTGCTTGCACCCTCGATGCCCCTCCCCGCTCCTGTTCACAGCCACCCTGGGAAAGTGGGACTGGCCCACGATCCCTCGCTGAGCTCCATGCAAATGAATCTTGGGCGCCCACCCACCCCGTCTAAGTTCAGTGCTTTCGTAGCTATGCCACACTTTCCCTCCGTCTTGCAGTTTTGTCCTCGATCCTCCTTTTCTTTAATGGGGATGCAGAACTTCCATCATTTAAGTTGAGTGAGTTGTAAATTCCTATGCCGCTCTATAGTTCCCAAAGAGGAACTCCAAAGAGCAACTAGAGTTTTGTGTTGCCTCCAACACGAGTTTATAGGGTGATTGCAAATATGTCGGTTTAACACGCAGGAGTCTTTCTTCATTGGTATCTTGAAAACACTCCCTTCCCCCCTTTGGTGTGTGTCAGATGTGTGTGCATGGAAAAATCCACATTCCTACTCGTTATGACCTGTAAAGTCTCAATTCTGTAAAGTGGTTCAGAGGAGACAAGTGAGGGAGAGGCAGGTTGCTTATTTATTTTCCCAGATTGATTTCCTTTCCTCTAAGAATCTCAAGGCTATACTGCATGTGGTCATACAAACACAGCCAAGGTCTACTGTATTTTTCGCCCTATAGGACACACTTTTCCCCCTCAAAAAATGAATGGGAAATCTGTGTGCGTCCTATGGGGCGAATACAGGCTTTCGCTGAAGCTTGGAGAACGCAAGGGGTCTGTGCGCACCGACCCCTCTCGCTCTCCAGGCTTCAGGAAGCTATAAGCAAGCCTGGGGAGCCCACGGGAGTTCCCGCAGGGCTCCCTAGGCTGCGGATAGCAGCTTGCCACCCGGCGCGCGGGATGCCCTGAAGCAGAGCGCCCCGCGCGCCGGGCAGACATTGGCCAGCCCCACAAGCTCGGGGGACAGCAGGGAGGCGCAGCGCCGCCATCCCGCTGTTCCCCGACCTGGTTTGGGGGGGGAAATAAAGGGAAAAAAATTCCCCTTTATTTCCCCCCCCCCAAAAAAAAATTAGGTGCGTCCTATGGGACGAAAAATATGGTATTTAAAACAAGCATCTGTAGCAAAATCTTACCATGTATCCAGCACAGAAATATTTAGGATGTTGTCCTAGAGTTTTTCTGGTTGCTTGCTTTAGATATTGATTCTTTGGATAAATAAACATTTTTGCACTTTCATATTCTGTTATGGGTGATTGTGAAGGCCGATAGTGTAAACAACTTTTGATACAAAATTAGACACAGTGATTTCTGTGACAACACAGTCTGTTACTCATAGTAATGTTTTTCTTTGGGGGGCGGGGATAGATTTTACATGGCTAGAAATCGTTGCTTGAGCAAATGATAAATCACAGCACACGTTGTTTCTTCTTTAATTTTAGCAGATGACAAAGTCCCCAAAAGTTACAGAAGATCTCTTGTGCAGCTGGCCCTCAACAACATGAAACTGGCAAATATATGCATAGGCCGACCAGTGTTGCTCACCAGTAAAAATGGAAAACAAGAGGTGATGATTCTTTTCATGTTGAATTGTTGGGGTGTGGTGGTGATGGTGGAAGAATGATTATGCTAAATCAGTGGGAAGCAATTCAAACATGCGTTGAGCCCTTCCATGGGATTTCCTGGGAGAAGGCTTGGCTGATTTCAAAGCTTTACGTTGAGAAAGAAATTTCTGCTATTGGGGTGTGATGCTTTTAAGCAAGTGATCAGTCCCTCAGAACTTATGAAGTTCTCTAGGTGTGGGCAGCTTTTCGCCCTCCAGATGTGGTTGAACTTAATTTCCATGGGCTGAGCTAAGTGAGCTTCGAAGTCAGCTTGATTTTACTGTTTTAAGTTTTGTAAACCACTTTGAGGGTTGTTGTTGTTTACAATCAGTGTATAAATTTAAACAAACAAACCTCGCTGCAGCATTCTGCACCACTGCAGCTTCCAGAACAATTCCAAGGGAAACCCCACAAAGAGCAGATTACAGTAGTCCAGTCACTGCTGTAATTCATTTAATTCATATAATCTATACATTGCTAGATTATTAAAAACAAACAGTCTCAAAGCAGTTTACAAAAAGATAAGGCAATACAATAAAATAAAAATGTTTGCATCCCTACTTTCAAACCTACAGAAGCTAAAATACTACAACAGATTAAAATGACCTCAACTTTCTGGGTAGGCTAGTCTAAAGAAGAATGTTTTCAGAAGGCACTGAAAAGGGTAAATTGAAGGCACCTGCTTGATCTCAATGGGCAGGGAGTTCCAAAGTTGAGGTACTGCCACACTAAACGACCGAATTCTCACTGACATGGATCAGGCATTATGTGGCCTGTTTGTTGTTAAACAAATAGGAGCCTATTGCAAATTATCAGAGATTTGTCAAGAGATCTTGCCCTCTCCTGGACCAGAGGCAATAAAGGCTATGCTGTTATCTCCAGGACTATGATTTCCTGGAGCTTATGGAAAGTGATGGTACAGGGAGGAGAAGGAAGGGAAGAGGATGATGGAACTCAAGTCTCTGAAGCAATTTCTTGGAAGTGTTGTGGCCTTTCTGGCGAACTGCAATTTCCCATTGCATCCAGAATGGAATCACATGACCCTTGCACCTCCTACCCAGAAGTAAAGGAAGCAGCGCGGTGCTGTTTTTTGCATCTTCGCAACTTCTGGTCCAGGAGAGCCCAAATGTAACCGGAGAGAGAGAGAGACCTGGAATATATACCAAATGCTTCTCGTCTTTACCCATGTTGCCTTTTAACAGGTGAGACCACTGGTCCATGTAGCTAAGGATGGTCTACTTTGATTAGCAGCTGCTCTCCAGGGTTTCAGATGGGACATTCCCAGTCCTATCTGGAGATACTGGGGATTGAACCTGGTACATTTTGTGAGCTGTGTTCCTTGCCCCTGTTCGTCCCTCCCCTGTGCTCACTGCCCCCCCTGCCCCCCGCCAAAACCTGAGGCTTGAGAGGAGCAATTTAAGATTTGTTAATTGCTGGTTCTGTGTGTTATATTTTGGATAGGTTTGTACTGCATGGCCTGTTGCTGGCTTTCCTGGTGGAAAAATTGGCTTAAGTGGAATTACACAAAAAAATCTGAAAGTGGGACATGGCGAAGCAGTCATCGTTGAGCCTGTGACTGGTGCTGTTATGCAGGCAGAGGACGTACATTTGAAGCTGAGGTATGTTGAAAATATATGCGTTTTCTCCAGTCTTCCAATGGCCAAGACAGAACATACCCACCGCACCCCTCCCTATGGTTTCTCTGGCTTTCGAGAGCCGCCTGGGGGGCGCATGCAGGGGGAAGGAGTGGGGGAACCCCATGGCACTAGTGGAAGTCCTCTTATGAGTGTCTGCTAGTGGGACATGTGAGTTGGATCCAGCCCATTGTCTGTTTTAAACTATGGTTGAATGTAGGGTTGTGAACTGGTCCAAGAGGTATTTCCTGAAGGTAGATTTGTAGAGTTGGCCATATTGATTTCATATACCTGACACCCATAGGGCGCAAGCTGACTTTGTTAATGGGCGACACAAGGGAGTTACTGGAGTTGGAATGAGTATTTTGGTGTCACCGCTGCAACCTTTTATCTCTCTCATGGTGGTACTGGATTTCTGACAGCACCAAATTCTATCACACAGTCAGAACGCAGGAAGCTGAACCCATCCTATATTGTATGTTTGGAACCAGCATTTCCCATGTTCTTCAAAAGAGAGCTCAAATATAACTACTTTTTTTTTAATATAACGGAAACAGAAAAAAGTCTCTCAGTGAGACTTTATTTTGAGTAGACATGCGTATGAGTGTATTGTTAGTTTCTTATGCTAGGCTACATGTGGTTGTTCTTGAATTACACTTGCTTTAGCAATAACTTTCTATTCATCAGTTATTATTGATGTGGGTAATATAGTGCCATGTTGTAATTTTCCCACACATTTCCAGGAGCGAAGATGCTTGCCTTAATGTGGACGAGTTGACTGCCAGTCTCCTAAGAAATCTAGGTATGGGTTTTAATCTATTTGTTCTTGGTGTATTATTCCCTTCTAATCACTTTTCTTTCTTTCTTTCTTTTTCTTTGGAATGCTAAATAATACATTCTGTGCTAATGTGTGGGGAGACTCAGCCAGATGGGCAGGGTATAAATAATAAATTATTACTTTTGTTATTATAATTGTAAAAACTGACAGAAAATACTGCATTTCCTTTCTTCTCCCATATTGTCACCCAGCATGTGAAAAGTTCTGTAGGTAAGGATTGAGTCTTCAAATAGTCAATACATGACTCTGGTTTAATGGTAATAGAAAGAATGGGAGAATTCAGAGGATTTGAAACTTCACACTTCAGCCACACCATTGCCTATATTTCAAATTCCTTTATTTTTATATTCCTCCACCTTCCTTTATTTTTCCATTTCCCAATTTTTTTTAAAAAAAGCTTTTATTTATTGAGAATAAGAAAAATAGCCAGGGAATAAAAAACAATTAAAAAACAACATTATCACCATTCCATCGGATAGCCACATGCATAATACTGTGAGAAGGCAAAACTAATATAAAAATACAGAAATAAATTACAAACATTGCACCAAAGGTAAGACACTGTGTTTGATCTAGACTGCCTATGGGAGGAACTCTGTCCACTATACAACCTCGGTGCAGGGGGGCAGCTTTTACCAATTTCCTCATGTGGCACCTGAAAAGTTGTTCTGGAAGGCTGGGAACAGAGAAAACTCTGTTCTATAAAACAGAGTGGAAGGCAGTGCTGGTGGGAAGGTGGAATTAGGGAAAATAAT
Organism: Podarcis pityusensis; assembly: GCF_964106645.2. Taxonomy (NCBI): domain Eukaryota; kingdom Metazoa; phylum Chordata; class Lepidosauria; order Squamata; family Lacertidae; genus Podarcis; species Podarcis pityusensis. Next base: position 48,418,479 of record NC_138034.1, on the reverse strand, counting down.
GTTTTCCTCCAGCGGGAGTCTCTCCTGAATTTCTGTCGCACAGCTGGAATGAAGCATTTATTTACACTGTAGCTTTTAAACACGAACTGCTTTTAAGATCTCCTGTTTTGTTTCTTATAGATGGAAAGGTGGTTTTACCAGGAAACCTCCTGCAAATCACTTTCTATGGCCGATGTTGCAACCTGATAGTTACAAAGGTGAAAGGAACAGATGGGGTTCTGCGGGAAATGGAGGACAGTCCCGTTTCGAAGCTAGAACAGAAATTGTCACTTGATACCAGTGATTTTGACTTATCTGTGCAACTTGACAAACTGCTCATTGAAGACAGTCAAGAAGGAACATCTACCAGCACTCCATGCAAGCAGGTGGATCCCAGTTTATCAGTTAATGCCTCCATAGATACCATGGTGTGTGAGGAAGAGATTTCTGGTTCAACACAGTTATTTGGTGACCATGTTGCAGCCTCCACTCCTGTACCTGAAACTACCAAGTTAAAAGGTGGCGAGGCCTGCATTCCTGCGGAAGGGTTACTGCAGACTAATCAGACAAGAGCATCATTGAGCTCTGAGCCATTTTACTTCATATCTTCAAGGACTAGGATAAATTTCGTTGAATCTCGAACTAAAGAAACAGAAGAATGTAATCTGGAACCGAAGGTTACTTACAGTTCTATAGGTGGACTCGATAACCAGCTAAAAACCATAAGAGAAATGATTGAACTTCCCCTGAAGCAGCCTGGCCTGTTTAGAAGTTATGGTAGGATAGATGTGAATTAGATGTCTTGTTAACAACTTGCTATTAAATATTTGCATATCTTTCCCCTGCGAAGAGCAGCATTCTTTCTGCTCTGATGATAGATCTTTTGCTGCTGCCTATAACTGATTTTACTCGCTGTTCTGTTATACCTTTTCAGGCACGTAAGGTAATGGAATAATCTGTTCAGGGTTTTGCAGAGTGTTTGTTCTCTGGCTTAAGAATGTGGTGTGTGGGTGTGGATGGCAATGCATTTTGTTGTAATAATTAATGTGTTTTAGCATCTTTATTATTTTGTAAAATCAGGATTGCAGTTCATTTTCTATTACGTTTTTATTGTGTTTCAGTGGGCTTCAGTAATTAGCACTATCTTTAAACTATACTTAGTAACTTAAAAAACAAATCTGTATTGTACAGCATTGTAAGCTAACATTGATATGAAGGCTGTAAGTACTACAGTTGTGCCCAGCACTGGAAGTAAATAAAACTTACTTCTGAGTAGGCAGAGTTAGGACCGCACTGTCAGTATCAGTAGAGGAATTAAATATGTGCCTGGCCCGTTGAAAACCCATGGGACTCCAGTATGAACTTTGGCTGGATTCTGTTGGAAGCTTGTAAGGCTTCAGAACATTTGCAATGCAATCCTATGTGCCTGTTCTCTTGGAAGCCTGTCTTATTGAGTTCAACAGGTATCACTTGTCAAGTAAGTGTGCATAGGATTGTAGCTGTGCTGTAGCAATTTTATTCCTGTTTAAGTCTCACTGTGTGCCATAGCACTTACTCCCTAGCAGCTGGGATAGCTCACTTGGTAGAGCAGGAGACTCTTAATCTTAGGGTTATGGGTTCAAGCCCCACATTGGGCAAAATATTCCTGCCTTGCAGGGGGTTGGACTAGATGACCCTCAGGGTCCCTTCCAACTCTACAAATTCTATGATTCTAAGAACTGTCTTTTTGAACGCAGCCCTAGCACTCTAACCTTGCTTTTAGAAGTACTGTGTTGCCAATACAGTGGACCCTCCGGATACAAATTAAATTCATTCCGGGCGTCCGTTTGCAACCCGAAAAGTCTGTAGGCAGAGGCACCGCTCCTGCGCATGCACACGGTGCAGTTGAGTGCTTCTGTGCATGTGCGCATGGCGAAACCCAGAAGCATACACTTTCAGGTCTGCTGTGTTCGTAACCCAAAAATTATGTATCCAGAGCGGTACGTAACTACAGGGTCCACTGTACCAGAAAGAGTGAGATAGCAGATTTGATATCTTTAAAGGGTTTTTAAAAGTTGAGGCAGACCTGCTTTTTAATGACATAATTTTCAAAAGGCACAAATGTACAGCTGTTGTTTAAAATTGTTCATAGAAATGTGCAGTTGAGATATGTACCCTATTTTTCGCTCTATAGGAGCACTTTTCCCCCTCCAAAAATTAAGGGGAAATGTGTGTGCGTCCTATGGAGCGAATGCAGGCTCCTTGGCTTCAGCGATAGCAACACAAAGCCTCCAAAGCGCAGAGGGAGCGCTCCCTCCGCACTCCGGAGGCTACGCGTTGCTTTCGCCGAAGCCTGGAAAGCGAGAGGGGTCGTTGTGCACCCACCCCTCTCGCTCTCCAGGCTTCAGGGATAGGTGTCTGAAGCCTTTGGAGCGCAGCGTGAGTTCCTGCTGAGCTCCGAAGGCTTTGGGTTCCTTTTGCTGAAGCTGGGAGAGCAAGACTCTCCCGGCTTCAGCAGAGAGGGAGAGCTGCGCAGCGCCCCTTCAGTGAAGCGGGAGGAGAAGTAGAAGGGGCTCTGTTTCTCCTGCCGCTTCGCTGAAGGGGCGCTGAGCAGAGAGGGGGAGATTTTTTTTTTCTTGTTCTCCCCCTCTAAAACAAGGTGCGTCCTATGGTCGGGTGCGTCCTATAGAGTGAAAAATATGGTAGTTGGAAATACTGCAGGTGTGGGAGATCTCATTGCAAAAGTTGCAAGATGCTAGTTTCTTCATATACAGTTAATGGTATTTTTCAGAATCATTTGTGTGTGTCACTACAGGAGTAGTTGCATCATTATCATTATTAATTTTAAAATCTCTGCCAGTCCATGAAATGTGATCTCTTCCTCTTCTATCTGACTCGTTAAAGGAATCCCCCCTCCACGAGGGGTACTTCTCTATGGTCCTCCAGGAACAGGGAAAACCCTGATAGCCAGAGCAATTGCAAATGAGGTTGGGGCTCACGTCTCCACCATTAACGGCCCAGAAATAATAAGCAAGTAAGTCTTCCTAATTCATTTATCCTTGCTTTGCTTTTTCCTGCCCTCCAGCTACAGTTGCTGTTTTGTACCTGCTTAAAACGAAACAAAGACCCACTTAAGAGTGGCAGTATTTTTTTGGAAAATAGGTCACTTCTACATCCGTCAAGAGAAGTGAAGGAATGATTGATGATCTGTTTATATGGAACCGTTTATACAGCGTTTAAGTATATGTGCCCATGGGGAGAACTGCGTGAATAAAATGCCCAAGTTTTTGTAAACAGACCAAAATAAGCTGCTAAATGGTTTTTGATTCTGTTGCAGGTTTTACGGTGAAAGTGAAGCCAAGTTGCGACAGATATTTGCCGAAGCCTCCTCACGGTATGCTTGTGCTCTTTTGGGGATTTTTTTTTTTATTCTAAATGGTTCAGTTTGTTAGCTTCCAAGCCCAGGACATGAGATTCCTGGTTTGAGCCCTAGAGTCTCTGTTATAGCCTGTGAATTCTTAGAGGCTTGTGAAATTTTGTCTAGTGACCAGGGCCAGAGGTGAAAGCAGAACAAAACATGTGAATGTTACCTTTGTGTGCTAGGCGAATTTCTACACACACTCACACACCCCACTCCCTAGGCAACGAAGAGGCATTATCAGAGATCAAGAACACATTCCAGCCAGGCAGAAACACTCAGGGAGGGTTCAAAGTCAGGCTGATTAGGGGCATGGCCTAAGGAGAGAGGAGAGGAAGTGTAGCCAGAAGAAGGACCATATCCCAGGGGCCAGATAGAGAGTCGCAGAGGGCCATATTTGCCACACACCCTGGGCCTCACATTCCCCACTATTGTTGCATAAGACTGTGTACTAGATGAGTTAAAAATACCTGAAGCCGCTGTTTTTATTGGAAACTCAATAAAAATGATTTAAAAATAAATAAATACCGGGAGCCTCTTTGTTCAGGTGTTAAGCTACGCCTCAGACTATTTTTAGACCAGAATTGAATTTGCAGGTATCTCTATTTATGAAGTTTACACAACGATCCTGTACGTGTCTACTTGGAAGTCATCCCATGGAAAAAAATGGGCATTGTATCTGCATAACTGTGTTTAATATTGTGGGTTATGAGAGTTGGTATACCATAGTGGCTAGGAGACTGAGCTGCAGTCCAAGAAGTCACCCATTTGAATTTTGCTAGGAACTTAATTGGTAGCTTTAGTCAAGCCACTCTTTCTTGGCTTCAGTCCTACCACCTGCAGTCTAAGGATGATAATACTCACCTTCCAGGGCTGTTATAAGAATACGTGAAGTGCTTTGATCACTCAAATGTACTATAAAAATGGAATTTAGAGGTATACTGTATCTGTACAGCCATCATGACTAATAGTTGTTGATAGATCCTTCTGATAAAAAGGCTAAGAATTTCAAAGCTGAACAAAAGACTTTTCATCCAATTCATTTGGAACTTATTGGCTTGTTTTTATTACACATATGCTGATAAATAAAACTTGGCATTTTACAAGCATTTATTAGTTTGGAAAAAAATATAGACTGCTTAATCAAAAATATAGACTGCTTAATCAAAAATAAAAAATACTTTATATTAATAAATTAAATTAAATTAAATTCTATTAGCTGTTAGTTCTTTTGCTTCAAATCGTTTTGTCCCATGTGTGGTTTGACTCTCTGCTAGAATTCTGGCCTATTATCAGGTAAGATTTCTGCCCTGTATTTTGATTATTAGGTCTTATCATTAGGTCATAAGAAAAGTCTGAGCCTTTGACATTTGACTAATCTTGTCTCAAATTATTTACCTGTTGCATTTTAGCTTGGATTGTTTGGAGGTGGGAGCTGAGAGTTGGTAGTTAAGAGTGCCGAGAGCTCTCCTCAAAGAGCTACTATTCTCAGAATTCCCTGGGAAGAGGGACTGATGGTTAAATCACTCTGTCAGTTGTGGCTCTGGGAAGCAAATTGGGGTTATCCTAACAACACTTAGGACTAAAAATGAACTGTGGTTCCCATAATTCTTTTGGGTGAAGCCACCTTTTGGAGGAAACTGTATACAGTACATGTTTTCCCTTTATACTTCAGGATATTTTGGGCTGTGCCATGAGATAAACTTCGCTTCAGTTCTTTGCCCCGTTTGTGGGGGGTTATGAAATGTTACGAAACATTTCATATGGCTAGAGGTGTGCCATGGTTTGGTGTTCTAACTAGCCAATGCAGAATTTCAGTAACCATTTCAGTGCTTTAAAGGGAGTGAGTTGATGCGATCTATCTGGCTGTGTCTTCCTAATGTGCCTGTTTCAAGAGACGTGTTGCTTTCCATTATTTCCTTTTCAGCTGCCCATCCATTATATTTATTGATGAAATCGATGCACTCTGCCCAAAGAGAGAAGGGGCACAGAATGAAGTTGAGAAAAGAATTGTAGCCTCCTTATTGACACTGATGGATGGCATTGGATCAGTAAGTAAACTACTGTAAGTAAACTGGCTCTGGGGTGGGCATGAAAAAGTGGTTGTGTTCATACAACTTACCTTCCTGTGGAATTCTCTGGCGATGAGTTGGTAAATTTACATATTACAAAAATAAGGCCTCTTTTCACTAGGATTGGGCTAATAAATCTTATGTGTCCTCATCTGTAATTCTTATAAGGTAATGCTATTCTGCAAATAGTATGAAAAGCACTGCATAGTTTCAGGATAGCATGCATAGAATTTTAGCCTTAGCTTGAAAGCTAAGTCTCATGGCTGAGTGGAGATATAAACCTCAATCTCCAATCCCAAAGCACAGTGCTTTTGATTATACTGCATTGTTCCTGAATTAGTGAACCTGTTTTGTGTTGGTCATTCAGGAAGGCAATGAAGGGCAACTCTTAGTACTTGGGGCCACTAATCGCCCCCATGCTCTGGATTCAGCCCTGCGCAGACCTGGCCGCTTTGATAAGGAGATAGAAATTGGGGTTCCCAACGCTCAGGACCGACTGGACATTTTCAAGAAGCTTCTGAGCAAGGTTCCTCATTCACTGACGGCAACAGAGCTGGTTCAGTTGGCTGACAGCACCCATGGATATGTAGGAGCAGACCTAGCTGCGGTGTGCAAAGAAGCAGGTGAGCTATAAACACTTTTGTATCAAATAATTAGCTGAATGAGTGTGTAGTTCTTGTCTGTGAAGACAAATTTTAATAAGCAAGGCTGAAAAGAAGGAACGGTTGTTCATTATTCCGTTTGTTGAGGCCATTTTGATTGTGTTTACTGTACTGTAATAGTCAGTGAGAAATAATACAATACATTAAATAGGACTTTTCCTTTTAAGGAATGTAAACTTGGTTCAGTTGTGCGTTTGCTCATACGTCCTTAATATTGCCAAAAAGACATTTGTTGTCTGGTTTTTGTGACATGCAAATGTATTTAAATTTAACTGATTGTTTAAACAGCAGATCATCTATCAAAAAACAACAATTGACAACCTTTTTAACATTTGAATTCTGTTTAGGGGACATTTAATTCACGTGACTTTTCTGAATATGGTGTTTTGCGTCCAACAGACTGCTAGTGGTAAACCCTCTAATTAAGCAGACTGTGGTACAAATAAAAAAATAGGTGTGGGTATATTTATTTTGGACAATACAGTACTATGCTGATTTGAAGAGTATGTAAGCTTATAGATAACTGAATTAGAAAATTAGGAGTAAGTTGCATTGAGCTCAGTGGAACTGACTTCAGATTGAATGTGCATAAGATTCCACTGCTTATTTTGTGTAAAGTGAACAGTATTTTATTACAAATGGCAATAACTTCAATAATTTCAGTGGCATATTTGCAAAGCTTTGGTATTAAAAAGTGAGCCCTTCTGTTGTGAGCTTTCTTCATCAATTGTTATACTGGGGTGACATCTAGTGGTGGAATAATGGTTTCAACCAATCTAAACACATCCACTAGCTGAAATAAATTGCTTACAACTCTATTAACAGAATATTTAGATTTAAGAGTCTAAAACAATAAAGAACCTGAAATAATTGTATGTATAGCTTGCTTCACTGTTTTGTAAACTTAGTCTATTAGTGTATTCTGTTATAAAATACGAAGTCTCCTGCCATTTTTAAAAAAAATACAGATGGTAAAATTTCTCAGTAGAGCTTGTTGTAGAATGTTTTCTTCAAGAAGGTGTTCTTCCTTCAAAAACCATTTTAGTCATTGGATAGATTTGTCCAGATTTGCTTTATAAAATATAATTTATGGAGCAAAGCATCATTGTCTGTATAACTAGGCGATGATATATCTCACTATAATGTTTAAAAACAAACCAACATATTTTTCCTTTAAATAAAATGAGCTTCCCTCTATACAAAATGCTTCTCACCATTTGTATCCATAAGACTGTTAAGAGCTGTTATATATACCACTGCAGTGGTTTTGTATCCAGGTATAATTTTTGTTGATGCTCCCTTACTTGGCCTTTCGGGACAGGAATAGCTCACTTTCACTTAATTGCATTTTTTCTGATTTCATACGGATTTTTTTTTTCTTGAATTCCTGTAAAAGGCAAGAATACAGTAAACCATACCCAAATAAAATCTTTTACTGAATGATAACTTGTGCATTGCAAGAAAACATACTGTCAAAGAAGACATTTCACTTTCCTCTACCTCTTCTACCTTATGCCATTGCCCTCTGGGAAACTCAATTTTCTGGGTTCTTTACGGGATGCATGTCTCACCATAAATAGAGTATTGTCTTCTCCAAAGCATTTCTTTGAGCTCTGAATGCCTTGAGTACAATCTTTTGTTGAAAGGCAAGTATTCCAAAAGATTGAGATGATACCCTTACCTAAAAAGAATGCTGCTTCCTTTCTTAAGCTTGGGTCTTCTTCTTCTTTTTAAATGATGTGTATTCCATAACACTTTTTAATGGGGGGGGGAGACAGTATTAACTTACAGTACTATGCATTGTGGGAAAATATTCTTGGAATTAATTGTTTCCTAGCTTTCCACTGTTTCCTGTTTTGACTTGTTCTGAAAAGTTACTGGGTTGGAATATTTTCAGAATGCTCTGATTTCTACTGTCTAAACAATTGCTACCACTATGTGGTAATACGTCTCTGCTCTTCTTAGGAAGCGGTACCCAACACGGTGCCCTCTAGATGTTCTTGGGCTACAGCTCCCTTCATCCCTGACCACTGGCCATTCTGGTAGAAGCTGATGAAAGTTTTATTTCTCTAAATGTTTATAATGCTGCAAAGGGAGACCTCCGCTGTATTTCAAAAACAGCATAACAAATGGCATGTTAGCTGGGCAATGAGGATGTAAGTGGAATAAACAGTGTTGAATGTTATAAAGCGCCTAGCAACATAGGCTTCCAAATATAGCAATTCCTTATAAATTTATCCTTCTAAGGCTGCCTGTAAGTTTCAGGCAGGATTGATTATGAATGTAAATTTATTTTTCAGGAACTGAGAAGGGTCATCTTGTTTACAGTGAATGGGAATCCTGGCTTGAAAAATGCTAGCGCTTATCTTAAAAGATATTGTTGGCTACACTGTGCAGACTTCTTAAAAAGTTACAGACTCAAATACTGAAAGGAATTGCGCATGATTTAAACACTGAGGTTGCAGCTGGGTATGGAAGATGCTCCATCACATTGACATGCTGAGAATTGTTTTTGTTCTGTGGTACATCCGCAAAGTTTGGGTTGGTTTTTCCCGTTGACTGCCCTCTCTGGGACTTCCCTTTGTATGCTAGTCCATGTCTCCACATGTTCCATGTGTGCACATTTGTGGATGTTTGTTCCCCCTACAGAACTGCTGAACTGTCCTTTAACCTCCCCAGAGTTCAAAAATCAGTTTGGGCTTGAGAGCTGGACAAAATCAAGTGGCAGTGGGATAATAATAATAATAATAATAATAATAATAATAATAATAATTTATTATTTATACCCCGCCCATCTGGCTGAGTTTCCCCAGCAACTCTGGGCGGCTCCCAATCAAGTGTTAAAAACAATACAGCGTTAAATATTAAAAACTTCCCTGAACAGGGCTGCCTTCAGATGTCTTTTAAAGATAGGATAGCTGCTTATTTCCTTCACATCTGAAGGGAGGGTGTTCCACAGGGTGGGCGCCACTACCGAGAAGGCCCTCTGTCTGGTTCCCTGTAACCTCACTTCTCGCAATGAGGGAACCGCCAGAAGTGAAAGTTGTGCTTTCTGCTGCTAAACAATATATGTTACCTTAACAACAACAACAACTACTACTAACTAAAGAAAACGGAAATCAAGGGCTGGGTCTACACTGACCTGTTTAGCATTAATTGAACGATAGTACATATGTCGTTCTGAAACGTCACGGGGCATGCTTGTAAATTAAAGTGTTTTTTATCCTGTTTTATCCACGTCAAAATGCTGCCTCCCTGCTGCTGGTTGCTCTGCAGTGCCCTCTGGTGTCACATTTTAATGATGTATCATGAACGTTAAAACTAGGATGTCATGTGTCCATATATGTTATCAAAACCATTCCTTGACCCTTCCTTGATCCACCCAAGGTTAAAATCCTAGGCAGCCTCACTGGGTAGCCAGTCCCATTGAGCTTTGTAGGTCTTAACTTCTAAGTAAACAAGCACAAAACAAGTTTTAGACCCCTGAAAGTAAGTATTGCTGGAAGCTGCCAAGTTGTTTCTAGGCGATTACTTGGGATGGGCTTAAAAGATAATTTTTTTGTCCTTCATGATGTTTTATAAATCTTCATCCTGGCTGCAAGGAACATCAGTGCTTGCATAACTTGCAGATAAAACCACAAGCATAGAAATGACTTCAACAAATTATAGGTAGCCTGTTCACAATCTGGCAAAGACCTGTTAAATCTTGAAAATGAAGTGAACAATTGACTTTTCTCTCTCTCCTAGGAGGTAACTTCCTGATACACCACTGCCTGTGTGTCCACATGCAAGGCATAATGGCTTTTGTTGACCAAAGCTGTAACATATGCTTGTGGGTTATTTTTAAGAACATCGGTTTGGAGTAATTGCTTTTATGTAGAAGTAGTTACATCTGGATGTTGATGCTTGAGGGAACATGTGTAAAACAAGATGGAACATGCTGATCTTCTACTTGCATCCAGAAACAATCCCCCCAGCCCTTTCTTAAATGGACACTGTGATGGAACTAAGAGAAGTCAAACTTGGGCTGCGATGCTAAATATACTTGCTCGTCAATATAAGCTCCACAGTGGAACTCTCGTCTTTCCATTTCATTCATTTGTTCCACATATGTTTTCAAATGTTGTATTTAATTAGACTCACACACATCTAATTATATATTTTGAGTCATGTTTGCTTGAATCTTGGCTTGAATCTTCATATCTGCCCCTGTCAGTTAGCTTTCTGTGAGAAGCACTTTGTACAGTTCTTCTGAAACTCCTGATGGCCAGCTGGTTGTCTGGCATTTCAGAAGTGCTGCAGAAGGGAACTTTTGACAGTTATCAGTCACCTGGTGTTGTTATGATGTCAGGTGATTGACAGGTTTGTCAAAATCAGCCTGTGGGGGAAAGTTGAATGGCTGGCCTTTTATAAGAATACTTTCCATCATAATTACAAACCCACTGAATGAGAAAATTGCACTTTTATATATTCTCTAAGTCTAAATCTATTTTTTATTTAGGTTAACTTTTAGAACTAGTGTTCTGTTAATGAATTGGTTCTTCTCAGTGCAATTATTTCCAGCTGTGAATAGTTTTAGACTTGAGAATAATAATTCTCCTGACACTCTGCCTTGGCAAATAAAGCAAGTGTGTACAGTCATCGTTGTGGAAAAGAATTCCTGTGTAATAAAACTCTTGGAATTGAAATCAATCTGCTTTCCCCTTCTATGCCTTGCCATAACATCTGTTTAGGCCAACAGGCATGTTTCAGCAAATTCTAGGTTGTTCATGAAGGACTGTAAATTACATGTGCCTCCATGTAGCAGTTTAGCCAAGTGAACTTGCAGTGTATAGGTTGCAAAGGACCTGAGGGTTATACTTGTATGAACAGGATAAATCTTGTATTTCTTTCACAGCTAATGCATAACATTACACACATCCCTTCCCCGTGTTTAAAATGTCTGAGTAATGCGCACATTCTCAACAGGCTTTTACTTAATAAACTTGGCATATAGACAAGGAATACTTAGGTTTCATGTCTTTAAAGAGATCATACATAAAATGAACCACACTGCCTAACATTCATCATCCTATGCTCTGCCCCACTATAGGGTAGTATTTGCTTATAGCTCTAATCCCTGTTACCTGAAGTGCCTTCACTGAGAAAGTAGGAAATGAACCTGGAACCCAGGGGGTGGCGCATGGTGTTTTCTCATTCAGTGGGTTTGTAATTCTGACATTCCTAGAACAAGTCAATATAGCCAACATTTCCAAATTCATTTTTATACACATAATTCTCTAGAAACAACTCTAATTTTGTGTGCCTCCTCCATGAGAGGTCTGGAGAATGGCACCATGGCCTTTTCTGCAGTGGCTCCCCATTTGTGGAATGCACTCCCCAGGGAGCCTTGCCTGGCTGCTTTGATACATATCTTTAGGTGCCAGGTGAAAATGTTTCTCTTCAACCAGGTGTTGGGCTGATTGACATTCTAAATGTGTTTTTGGGAGAGGAGGGTTATTGTTTTGTTTTTGTTTTGGTTTTACGTATTATACATTTTGCATTCTCTCTCTTTTTTGCTGTGAACTGCCCTGAGATCTTCAGATATGCAAATTTAATTTCTTTGTAATAATAATAATAATTTCATATTGTTTAGGGAAAAGAAATTTGACAACCCTTCCCTTGTTTGTGTGGTTTAAAATGCTATTATTATGTCTGGGAACTGCCATTGGCTCAGAAGCGAGGAATAGAAGGGGAGTTGTGTTACAGGGAGACTCCGAAAATCTTGCGAAGCAGTTCCTCTTACGGGGAGGAGGAAAGCCCCACCTCTAGTGGGGAAGAGGTGCAAGGACCAGAGAATGCTTGTGGGAGCCTTAACACCGCTCCTGGGCAAGGCGGACAGGACGGAAACACGTCCTTCCCATCGCCCATCCTGCGTGTAGCCTAAGGCGCAAAGAGGGAAGGAGAAGGTTGGGGGTAACGAAACTTACGTTGGGGGAGGTCCAAAAAAAGACCACTCCCGGATTCTGCTAGCGATTGAGCCAGACACGAGCTTTGGGGCTCTTCACTGTAAATAGTTTGCACCAAAATAAAAACCTGTAAAACACAGGTTTGGAGTCCTGCCTGGTTACTCTCGAGCAACCGCAACAGCCATCTGACATGTTGCATGCCATTTTGAATCCAGATATTTGAATTAATAGAATGTTAGAGCAGAAAATATGGCCAGGCTAGAAAATCCTGCATAGTTTTCTGTCTTCTGTTAAATCTGAATTACAGATTTGTAATTTCGAAGGTTCATCTGATGTTGATAAAAGGTTAGGTGCCTGAAAATTGTTTTATTTATGTTAAAAATCAGGAGACATTCCTCATTTCCAAATTCCTGAATCTTGTGCTTCTTACTTGGTGGCCCATGCATGTTCCAATCCAGGAAGGAATATCTGTCTGACAAAGTAGACTTTCCTTTTTCTTGTTCTGTAGGTGGTGAATGCCGTGATGTGGTTCTTGCTGTTGTGTTCTATAGTTTCTAGTCAGCCGCCGTAAGAATAGGATGCTGGAGTGGATGGGCCTTTGATCTGATCCAGCAAGATTCTTCATGAGTTTAGAATATAACTTATAAGGGGTTCTGATATGAAAGTCTGAAGCACCACATTTTATTCTCCCACAATTTTAGTCAAATTGTGGGATCATTCTTTAAAAAGGGGGGATGGTTAGAAAAGATGGTTGTTGTTGTTGATTACCATATTGGCCTGAATATAAGCCTCACTTTTCCCCCCAAAGGCCAACCGTGGAAAGTTAAAGTGCGGCTTAAACTCGCGACCTTACAAAAATCAGCTTTTACGATCTCGCTGCTGAAACAGACATACGGTAAAACAGAACGGGTGTGAGTGCCTGTGGAATTTTAAGGGAGTGACTTATATTCAGGTACGGCTTATATTTGGGCCAATACGGTAATTAATTAATAGGCTTCTTACTTGTCGAAATGTCCTGTAAGTGGTTTATAAGTAAAAAACAGGTGATAAATAATATAGTCACACATAATTAAAATACACAATAAACAATTGCATCAAAACATAAAAAATAAGCATCCACCGACAACTAAATAATCTACAATAAACCATCACACCAAAACAACATAATAGTTAATTAAAACAGGAGATCGGGGGAATGTTTGTCAAGATAAGTGTATTCCCAAGAGCTAGTTGGGGTGCCAATACTGATGGGGGTCTCTCATATTTTAGCAGGCAAAACATTTCCAACATGGGGTGCCTCTGGCCCTGTTGTAATTTGGGCGTTGTCTTAGGAGCAGTGATGGCACAAGGTTTTCTTACGCTACATCCTTAAAGCCTTCCACTGTTGCTAGGTAGCAATTATTTTAGGTCATTTGTCTATTTCTGATGTTTAGGCTGGGAGTGTTTCTTATGTAACCAAAATGGCTCCACCATGCACAAGAGGGAGGTATCAATAACTTGATGGTTTGCAGAAATAGTGTGTGTGTGTGTGTGTGTGTGTGTGTGTGTGTGTAGGAAAGGGGGCAGAGAACCCCACCAAACAACCAGTGAGAGCTGAGAGTGTTTGGTAGCTATGGAATGTTGACTGTGGAATGGAGTGTCATGGAGGACAACAAGAATATTTCACACTGCAACATTTTGTTGCAGGTCACACAAGTGGAAGAATGCGGGTAAATGCAGCAACTGGCAGTGATTTGCTTTTACAAAGGTTACATGAACCACATAAAAAACCTTAAAGCAAATACTGTAGATTTTTGTTTTGTTTTGTTTCGGTAGTCTCCTGTTTCAGAATGATTACTTGTTTTGAATAAGAGTTGCAAGAGAGGTCAAATAATTAGTTGGTGGTAAGAGAACATGATTGTTCACTAAGCCACTGGAAATAGGTGCCACCTGATACATAAGTATGTGCTCAAAGCCAACTTACAATAGAAGGTAAAGGATGCATCTGATCCAAAACGTGCTTCAACAAACCCTATCTGAAAAACCTCGTTTGTGTTGGCCAGATGTTCACTATTTTCTGGGCTGCAGTTTAAACAAAATGTGCGCTTTGAGTTCATTACTCAGGTCTTGTGCAATCTTACAAATTAGAAGCCTAATCTGGATGTCTTTTTTCTTCTTTAACGTGCCTTTAAAGAAAGGGTTATATATTTATCTTCCTGGCAAGGTACTGACTTTATCCTTTCCTGGCCATAATGCAACCAATTTTTAAGGTCAGGGATCAGCGGGGAGGGCAGGAACAAATGATGCTAACAAGAGGAAACAGGAAGAACTGAGGTCTTGCTTTCAATCTGTCTTTCATTATTCCTTTATTGTAAAATATTCTTTCAATTAAAGGCTGACCTGTAGCACGGCGTGCACACACCCATATCTTAATCATTAGAAGGCTTAATGGATTCAAGCTTTATTTTGGACAGTTCTGACGTTGCTTATCTTTTTTCCTGTTTTAAGATTGCAATTCTTTATTGCTGATTTGTAAAACTATGACAACAGAGGAAGGCAGTGTTCTTGCTTGACCCTTGCAGTGACGGTGCTTAGTAGGAACTGTGTTTTTCCTGGATATTTTTAATGGAGTAGCTACAGATAAAAAACAAGAACTCCCTTTTAAAGATACGTCATGTAATGGGAAATGGGACAAGTTGTTAAATGCTGCTTTTCTGCATACGATATTTTATTGAAAGGTTTTGGGTTGGAAATAAGGAGGGTATACTTGATGAAGACCGAAAGAGGTCATTATTTTTGATCAGTGAATCAAACCACAAGTAAATATTTTGATTCTTTAAACAAACAGATTAACTTTTGAATTCTCTTACAATGTTGGACATTCTCTCTAGCAAAAATCTTTGATATGCACGGGCTAACTTTCTCAGTGATATAACTGGTTTATTCTTTTAATTGGAAGCGTTGGTGTGCTTGAACCTAGGAACAGCAATCATTCCTTCTATACCACATTACAGTATATTTGATTTGAAGATAATATATTGCTTTATATGAAGAAAATGCATGACAACACTAGATGCTAAAGGGCATTGGTGTATTTTGCCGTTAGCAATTCATATGGCATATTGTTGAACGTTCCATATTGAGAGCAACATTTAATAATGTCTGTTTGGCTTCTCCTTCCCTCCAGCTCCTTCCATACATAAGAGACTTGATTATGATTACTTGCTAGTTTGATATACTCTGCATGTGAGCAGAGATTATTATTTCACATTTTCAGGACCAAAGCATGCATTGCAAATATGTTCTGATATGCCCTACTTCAAATGAAGCAATCATTTTTTGTCTATTGCTTGGTGAACTTTGTTCTTTTAATTTAGAGCAGTAAATGTTTTGGATAATAAAAAAGTTATATTGATTATCGAGGGCAGGAAAATCACATGCAACTGGAAGCAAGTGTTCCCCACATTTTATAGGTTTGTGTTTGGTTAGGGGTTGGTTTTTTTTTGTTGTTGTTGTTTTTGCAACGCCTGTGTAGGTGTAATCAACACATGAATTCAAACACTTAACGTTATGTGGTGTGGCTCCCTAAGAGGTATGGAACTAATCTTTTCTGAGAATCATACTTGGGCCATCTTACATGGAAATTCTTCCGTTGCCCATAGATGTGCAATGAATAATTGAAGTTTGTGTTGTTGTTTTTTAAAAAGAGGTGACAGTGGCACTATGCAGCTAGGTAAAGGCACAATTTTCTAAATAAATGCCATGCAAATCCTATTACGATGAAAACAGCAAGGTTTAAATTTGCCGCCCTACCAAGTCAAAATATTACCAGCTGCCACTGAGGAAAAGCAAATGAGTTTGATCTTTTTTTCATATGGGACAGACAACATTATATTAGAGCTCAGGTTGGCCCTCATATATTCTCGCTCTCCCTTTACTATGTAAGCTTGTGAGCAAAGACTGATGTGAGGCTGTGTGCGTGTGTGTGTGTTACAGGGCCTAGCTTACATGATATTTAAGAAATTCTGCCAGTATTCATCTGTTCCCTCCTTAATATTTTCGTCCCACAGAGGAACAATTATTTTATATGAATGTAATCTTACATTATTGAGATATAGTAAACTTGTCATATTCTTTCCCTGCTTGATTACTTCAAATGAGGATTCAAATGAATTCTCCTTATCCCTGGGTGTATCTATTTTATGTCATACGTGGCACGCCATATATTTGTGGGGAGCGATAATCTGATGCCGTGTTTTTGTATTCTGTGCCTTGTGCAGGGTTGTATGCTTTACGGAGAGTACTTGGGGAGAAAGCAAACCTCTTGGATGAGGATGTGTCTGGATCAGTGATAATTACTCGTAGCGACTTCCTGCAGGCAATGAACAACGTCAGGCCCAGTGCCATGAGGGAAGTGGCAGTTGATGTGCCAAAAGTAAGTTTTGCCCAGTACAATATTCTGAAATAATTATTCAAACATAGGAAAGCCACAAACTTGATAGCAGTCACTGCCTGATGACAATTGTAGCTCAAGGGAGACATCCGATGTCCTTTATATGTGTCGTGGGAGGGGGGTGTTATTGGTTTGTTGTTGTTCTTGAGTTTATTATGTGTTTTGTGGTTTTTAATATTGCAATTTTGCCTTGTGAACCGCCCTGATCTACTGATGAAGGGCAGAGATTTATTGCTGCTGCTGCAATGCCATTTTAACTCAGGAATCTTCTGCCCTGGGTGGTTGTTAATTTTGGGGTTGGCTCCAGGTTCGATGGGGCTTCTCACAGACGCTGATATTCGTTTTCCATGACAGGCTGACGTGGCGATGGCAGCAGTGCTCTGGTAAGTGGAATATTGTGGGAAAGTGAAAATGGCAGTGACTCCCAGATTCACATTTCTGGTGCTGATTGGAGCCCTCGGGACATTTGTTTGTTTGTTCGTTTTGTTTCTAAAGGCAGGCACTAGTAGTAGACCCTTCTGGGCCTGCAGCAGCTGCCTGGGTGTGCTGACACTAGGCCTTGCTAATTCACGAGCCTCAGTACAGTCATACCTTGGGTTACAGACGCTTCAGGTTGCATTTTTTTGGGTTACAGACGCGCCAAAACCCGGACGTACTGGGACAGGTTACTTCCAGGTTTCGGCGGTCACGCATGTGCAGAAGCGCCAAATCGCAACCCATGCGTGCGCATGCGCAGTGCTGCGGGTTGCGAATGCTGCGGGTTGCGAACGTGCCTCCCACACAGATCACGTTCACCACCCAAGCATCCACTGTATAGTAAACACCTGATTCTTTTGCTCTCCTCTTCTGGTTTGATTTAGAAGAAGGTATGGAGGAGAGGGTGGGGAAGGCCAAGGGGTGGGCTGTTACTTACTGAGATGACTAATGAGTACAGTTATTTTAAAATAAATTAAAAAATTGTCCAGTAGCACCTTAGAGACCAACTAAGTTTGTTCTGTGTATAAGCTTTCGTGTGCATGTACACTTCTGAAGAACTGTGCATGCACACGAAAGCTTATACCCAGAACAAACTTAGTTGGTCTCTAAGGTGCTACTGGACAATTTTTTAATTTATTTCGACTGCATCAGACCAACACGGCTACCTACCTGAATCTAGTTATTTTAAAAGTTCACCTCGTGTTATTCAGATCAACCATGTCCATCCTGAACTCTGTTAATAACCAGTTACCACCTCCCTTCTTTCTCTCAGTTACGTCTGCTTTCCACTCAACAGTGCAAAAATAGTTTTGAGTTTTGAGCAGCTTTAAGGCATCAAGCCCTATTTCCCCATCATCTCTGTAAATGCAGTGGAAGCCTTTTAGTGCAGCACTGGTAGAATGTGATTTTAAACCATGTGTGTACTTGTAACAGCTACTGTTTTTTTGTGTGTGAGTGGAATACTTCTATTCTACTACTCTACAAAAAAAATCTCCTACTGATTTATGATGGGGTTATTTGTTTTACAGGTATCCTGGTCAGACATAGGAGGGTTAGAAGATGTCAAACTGAAATTGAAACAAGCAGTGGAATGGCCACTGAAGCATCCCGAGTCTTTCATTCGAATGGGGATTCAGCCACCAAAGGGAGTACTACTCTATGGACCTCCAGGATGCTCAAAAACCATGATTGCAAAGGCATTGGCCCATGAAAGTGGGCTGAATTTCTTGGCAGTGAAGGTAAATGGCATTTCTGGTCTTAAGGCAGGACATTATAGGATATGTGTGGAACAAGAAATGCTGATACACCTGCGCTTCTTGGTAACTTTGTGTTGGCCTGTGTCTGAAGTGACATGGGGGAGCTGTTTCTGCACTGGAAGCACATGGCATCCCTCCTTTGTCCTACTTCGGACAAAGAAAAGCAAATCACTTGCACCTTCCTGTTTAACTGATGCACTTTGAAGCAATACTTGTATCCAGTGTTCCTTCTATTCAGAGTAGACCCATTGAAATGAATGGGCATAAGTAATTTAGGTCCGTTAAGTTTCGTGGGTCTACTCCAATGAGAACGTAGTTGAATACAACAACTCAGTGTGTGAACGGCCTTTGATTGTTTATTAATTTATTTTATTTCACAAAATTTATATACCATTTGATTGTGAAGAAAAAGACCTCAAGGCACCTCACAGAAGCAGTAAAGCTATCAGTAAAAGCTGTTTAAAACAGCTGTTTAAAACATTCAACTAATAATTAAAATTTGCAGTAAGCTAAAATGTTGCCTCTAATTGCAGAAACTTGACTTTGTCCCTCTTTAACTATTTTACACAAAAGGGACGCGGGTGGCGCTGTGGGTTAAACCACAGAGCCTAGGGCTTGCCGATTGAAAGGTTGGTGGTTCGAATCCCCGCGACGGGGTGAGCTCCCGTTGCTCGGTCCCTGCTCCTGCTAACCTAGCAGTTCAAAAGCACGTCAAAGTGCAAGTAGATAAATAGGTACCGCTCCAGCTGGAAGGTAAACGGCGTTTCCGTGCGCTGCTCTGGTTTGCCAGAAGCGGCTTAGTCATGCTGGCCGCATGACCCAGAAGCTGTACACTGGCTCCCTCGGCCAATAAAACGAGATGAGCGCTGCAACCCCAGAGTCGGCCACGACTGGACCTAATGGTCAGGGGTCCCTTTACCTTTAACTATTTTACACAGTACATAGACTGTAGAATTGGCTACAAACAAGATGTAGAGATGGCAGCCCACATGGGTGGGTGGCTTTAAGGGGGGGTTATACAGATTCATGGAGGTTGAGGCTATCAATGGCTGCCCTCCAGTTCCTGGGGAACAGGAGTGGTTCAGAGTTCTGTTGTGCTCGTGACTTCATGTAGACTTCTGGTTGTCCACTATGAGGACAAGATGCTGGACTAGATATGGCTTCTGTCTGAACCAGCAGAGCTCTTGTGTTCTTAGATGGGATTAATAATTCCTACTCATAGGTTATACTAGGCTACATGCAAATCTGAGTAACAACCCCTTAATTGCCAGTTTTTATAAACAAAAGCAAGTGTTTTTGTGCAGAGAAGTGCCCTTAACCCTTTCCTGTCTCTACTATTTTTCTGCTGGAATTCCCCCTGTTTTTCCTCCTGGGATAGGATTCCAGGTGCATATGGGATGTAAACATAATTGGAAACCTTGGCAGTTGGTTGGGAGGCAGGGGGTTGGAGTGGAAAAACAGTACACAGGAAGAAGGTTAAAGCATTCCTTTGCTATTTCTCCATACAAGAACACCCACTGCCAAACTGCTTTTGTTTAAAAACAAGTTACAAGATATGAAAACTGTGTGTAATGTGTTGCTTGACCTCGGGCTATCAATCCATAAAAGAGAAGTGTTAAATAATTAGGCCTTTCTGATGTTCTAAACGTACAGGAGTGCCAAATGATCTAGCACTCTCTGGATTTTAAGAATACTTTAGAAACTAGCTGGCAAAACTTGTAGTGCCTCAAAAGAGCAAGAACAACATTTATGCAGGCAGAAGAGAGTCAGCGACTCCAGCGTATTATTTGTATTTAGTAAATGTGTCCAATTGCGGTGGAAGGTTTTTTGGTAGAAAATGTTCTTGGTGCCTTATTTTCTGTTTTAAATAAGATCCTTTCAGTGTTAGCTTCTCTTTTTTTCCTGATTAGCAATGATTACAAAAATATACAATGTTGTCAGAGTTCTGACTTCATCTTGGCGTTTTCTAATGTCCTGTATCCCTCTTCGGATTCCGTTCCGTGGCTCTCTGCCCTTGACATGTGCTTAAGTTTGGTTTGTCATCTGGGTCAAGTACGTCAAAATATTTTCCAGTTAAAATTTCCTCCACCGTTTTTCTCCTTCCTCCTGGCTGCAGCAGTTAAAATAGATTAATGAGGCTTGGAAATCTTGCTGCTCTGCTTCATGAGCAACCATCACTGAATCCCCAGAAGGAAACTAGTTAGTGTTCTGATGAGGTTTTTTGGCAGATCCTCGTTTAGCTATTGTTTAGTAAGCAGAAGTATGAAATGTCACTCTGTGATCTGTGCTGATTGAGTAATAGACTTAAAAATTTAGCACATATTGAGCTCCATGCTGCCAACTCATTTATTAAGCAGAGTGCAAGAGAACAGGAATAGGGCATGTAGCTTTAGCTATCCAGGGAGCTGCACCAAAAATGCAGACCTGAGTTGGTGTTTCATTCTTTACTTCCCAATCACAAGGATTTATTTCAAATGTTGCACTACTTAATATAACTCTTAGCGGTTTACATAAAAATAATAAAAATACAACAACATTTTAATAAAGTCTCCTGAGAACTTGATAAAAACAAAACGCAGCTGCATTTCACAATAAAGCAGCCATGCACAAAACAGGAAAATTAAAAATTAAGAGTCAGAGTCCAGGAAAGCTTGGGTAAACATGTATATTTTTAGGAGGCATTGGAAGGTCATTACTGTCTGAATCTTGAGATTCAGAGTAATCTCTTTATATGGACGTGTATTTGGTATGCTTATAAATTTATATTTGTAAAATCAAATATAAATGATTGCAAAGAAAAGGAAGGTCATTACTGTCTCTGCCTCATTAATTTACTGAAGGTAGGGGAATTCCAGGTGGTAGGTGCTATCACTGAGAAGACCTGCTTCCATGTGGTCACGCAAGTGGCAATCACTAGTCATCAGGATTGAGGGGGCTTGTGTGTGGTGCCACGCAACCCAGAAGTCAGCGCCCTTGCTAATCATGGAACATCCAGCAGGGTCTCCTTGGAAGATCCTGTATTATAGGGTTTATCTCTGATTAAGTAGATATTCAAAAGTTCTTCAAGGTAGAATTCTATGTGATATGACAGATTTCTTTAAAGCTGTGTATGGCATAAGGAAAATGTATGTGACTCTTTTCATGCAGGGCCCTGAATTGATGAACAAATACGTTGGAGAATCTGAACGTGCAGTCAGAGAGGTAAAGTGTTATTAATTTAACTGGAATATTAAGTGCACATGTACAGGGATGTATAATACAACTTACTGTCTGTTTTGCTACATTATAGTCAGGTTTTTTTGTTGCATCATGCAGTCATTGCTTTGCAGTAACTAGTTTTCACAGGCTTTGAATTATAGCAGTCTTCACTGCTTACTGCTATATGTTGATATGATGAAGTCAGCTTGTGTATGTATTTGCTAAGAGTGGGGGGTGTTCTTGGAAGCTCAATCTGATATCTCTGGCCCTTTCTTTTTCCTATCCAAACTTACTAGGGGCCTGCAGCAGGATGGTTTTGCTGTGGGTTCACTGAAGACCTTTGGCACTTTCATAGCACTATCCTTGGCACAATGATCTATGGGGAATATTCGCTTCTAGATTATTTTACTAGGATATTGCTTGAACGGATACATGCCTCCAATGGAGCATTGTGCCCAGGATGCTACTAAAGCAGTGAAGGGTCTATTGGAGACTCCAGAGTGAGACCTGGCCGCCGCCAGGTAAGTTTAAGGAAATGGTGTGAGGCAGCATGGTGCCTTACACAGTGGGAGTAGGGAAACACTGGTTTCGGTTAAATTAACTTGTGTGTTTACTGTGATCAAGACTTTAATTGTAATTTGAAAGGTGTTTCTTACAGTCTTCTTTTTCTTAACAGCAACAATGCCATTTCACAGGAGGGAATTGTAGAGTTGAAAGATGTAATTTGCAGAATGGCCTACATCAATCAGGACTTTCCCCTCTATATATGAGAGGCCAAGCTATCACTGGGGCCACATGTCTGGAGAAAGGAGGCGGATAGTGACAGCAGCTGCCAGCTGTGACCACAGTGATTCTTCAAGCTGATGGGGGGGGGGGCGGGACAATGCTGTTGTAATCACTGACCTGATTATGCTGCTCCCATTAAATATTATTAGTATATTATATATCATATCTACAATATATTACTTACAGTGTACATGCATATTGTTTGTATACTCTGCTTGTTTAATTAAAGCTGATATCTGCAGACTGTATAGTCGAAATTATTATTTGGCAATAAAAGGATTTTGTAAGCAGTAATCGATACTAAGGGTAGAATTCAACACTGCACTTTTACGAACGTTATGTCTGCACAAGCAGATCAGCTTGCCAGATGGAACAATCCTCATTCCCCCCTCATGTGCTGTCTTGAGGGTTCTCATGACCTTCCTGAGTCAATACGGAGGTGAGGAAAGGGGAAAAAGCCCCATTGCACAAGTGGAATGGCTTCCGCTGATGGGGATCATTAGGTGAATCCTGCCCTAATAATTCATTTATTCTAATGCTGCTGATGTGCTGTTTTGGTAGAATGGAATTCAATATTTTGTGTTCAATGAGTTGCATTCATGGAATGGAGAAATATTTCAATACCTGAGCTTTTGTTTGACAATTTAAAAATGATAGGAATTATCCTGTTAATGCTGTAGCAGCTGGTAACTATTTTGTTTTTACCAGGTGAGCCTGGAACATCCTTTGGCTAATTCTTAACAGGTTTTGCCAACTGATAGTATTAAAAAGTTAAAAGACATTTAAAATAGTAATCCCCAGATATGCTTAGTATATATGTTCAGTTAAAGTATATTTACACAATTTTTTTTGCTGCTGTTTAGAGAATAATTGGAGGGATGCAAGCAATGCTATTTGAAATGGTTGACTGCAGTCTACAAAAGCGCAGTCCATCAGTTGGACATTCTAGATGATGCAAGGTTGTGTCATTATGGTTTTATCTTGATATTGCAACCTATCCTGGATATTGGAAGCAAACCAAGGGTAACAACTTTATTTGTGATTATGCAACTTCTTTGGACAATCTAACAATTATTTTGTTTTTGTTTTGTCAGATCTTTAGGAAAGCCAGAGCTGTTTCACCCTCAATATTGTTCTTCGATGAAATAGATGCCCTGGCAGTAGAAAGGGGGAGGTAAGAAAAATTATGTACAAGGTTCTGGGTCTGTTACTGCTTTGTACTTTCACACGAACAAGAAGTTGACTTTTGTATCTGTTTGCCTTGCATATTTAGATGGAAATTGGTTGGTTCATTTTACAGTGGTGCCTCGCAAGACAAAATTAATCCATTCCACGAGTCTCTTCGTCTTGCGGTTTTTTCGTCTTGCGAAGCACGGCTATTAGCGGCTTAGCGGCTATTAATGGCTTAGCGGCTATTAACAGCTTAGCGGCTTTAAGAAAAAGGAAACAAACTCGCAAGACGTTTCGTCTTGCAAAGCAAGCCCATAGGGAAATTCGTCTTGCAGAACGACTCAAAAAACGCAAAACCTTTCGTTTAGCGAGTTTTTCGTCTTGCGAGGCATTCGTCTTGCGGGGCACCACTGTATTAGGGATATAAGTGTTCTGCAAGACCTAGCAGTAATTCAAATAAGTGACTTTTTTTCTTTTCAGTAAACATTTTAAAACTCCCCTGCTTTTAAAGACTGCCAAGAGAAGGATCCTAATTTTATTGCTTTTTATTGAAACAGTGGTGCTGGGGGAGACCACTCCCACCCCTGCCTCCCCACCACCCTGGTGTTTTTTTCCTGATTGAAATTCCCCCATGAAATGACTGTTAACCCCACAGGGAAAGACTGTTTCCCTGACTGCCTTCCATTGGGGTAATAGCGTCTGTGGGGAAAATTGGATTAGGCAAATGTCACAGGTGAACGCTAGCCATACTTCTGCTCCATTGTCACCAAGCATATATCCTTGATCATGCATTACATGCAAGTATGCAAGTGTGTATGTGTTGGCGATGGAAATGTGATTTTCAAGATCTTCGGCTTGGAGTCAGAGCACGTCATGAGGATGTTGCCTTGCACTTTCATTAGAATAGGAAATGGCCATAGACCAGAACCCCAAACTGTATGTTTATTTAATTACACTCTACGAGCATTTAACGCTTGATGGTTTCACGCATGAGGCATAAAAGTTTGTTAAAGACACTGTTTACAGAGAAACTTTTAAACAATACTCTTTGTCAAACCAAGTCTCGGGTAGACTTTCCACACCTAGCAGGAATATCAGTGTCCCAAGCAGCAACACCCACCCAGCCCCTTCTAGGATTTAACTTCCCCACAGGGAATCAAAGCCAAGTTCCCTAGCTAACCCCTCTCAGATAGTCCAGCATAGTCTGCCCATAGACAATCCTTGTATCTAAGTGAGAGCCTATTCGCTCTCTGTGCCTACTGACGGATAATTGCTATCTGAGCCCACTCAGATAGGCAGAGACCCCATTTGCCCACCCAGATGGAAAGTCTCTATCTGACTGTTAAACTGCTATGGTCTAACTTAAATTCCACACATTCTCTCCTGATTGGTTGTTGGTCTCACCATTTCTCACTGGTTGTTGGGTCACCAGGAGGCAGACCCAGGGCCTGTCTATCATAGTGCCTTGTGATGTAGTGTTTTAACATGCCAATCACTTCCATCCATTGGACATGCTGGCTTGGTGTGGCTAATGGAAGTAGGAGTCCACAGCATCTGAAGAATGCTATGCTCAATACCCCTGTTTAAAAGAAAGGAATGGCATTTCCAGAACTATTTGATGATGATGATGATGATGATGATGATGTGATATCCAACTAGGTCACACAAAGTATACCCAATGAAATCAATGGACTTAAGTTACTAAGTCAATGTGCTCTGAATATGACTAATGTTGGATTTCACCCAACAATAATAAGAGCTTTCTGTTTTGTACATCTCCAGCTGTAATTTGCTTGTGTGACAGGGATGTAGAGTTAGCAGTAGCAAAATTTTAGAGCTAAATTGTCAGATCTGACGTGAACATAGAACTGAAACAGAACACTAGCCAGTTGCTGTAATTTCTGCCCTTTGATGCAATCTGACTGTGGTGTCTCGTTATATGTTGCTATATTCGTTTCCTGCCCTTTTTTATTATGACACTTATATAAACTTTTAGCCATTCTCCAGGGCACTATTAAACATGTCTAAACTAATTATTAAAGAAATTACAAACAGGAATAAACATGCCAAATGCATATTTCTAATACAGATTTTGAAGCTGTGCAATGTGATGAAAAGGCTGTTATAAGAAAAAAATGAAAATGGCCAGCTTTGTCCAGTATGTTCATTGGAGCCTTAATTTAGAACGTTCCCATTCTAGCTAGGTGCACTTCCCAAACCATCATCTTACCTGGAGATAGATGGAGAAGGACACAGCCTTGGCCTGTCCATTGGAGATAGGAGGTGTGACCTTCAGTGTTACATTGAAGACATCTGCTTTTTGGAGCATAGAAAAGAGCAGAGCAGGACACAAATATTTTATTGTCAAATGTGAACCATATGGGAGGTAAAATATGTAACATAGTTCTCATAAAATTCATCTGGAATTAAATGGTGTAGGAAACCAGACAAGGCACTTATTGGAAATGACCTGTTTTTACAGGCTGATTTTCCACAGTAGGAATTTGCAAATGCATTAGAGATGCTAACGATTTGCAGGCTCCAGAGATCCATTTCCTCTTCTATAACCAGACTGAGGTTTTCAAGGAAACACCTGTTGATATTGTCTCCCTAGTCCCCCTGTGCTTTTTCTACAGAACATATTGCTGTCGTTAAACGCCCTGTGCCCTTTCCCTACAGATAACTACTTCTGGTTATAATTTACCCTATTAATTGGCAGTGTTCGTGTAAAAATATTGGAATGAAAGATACTGCAGGTGGCTTTTGTGTGCGGAATAGCATTTGTATATCAGCTGACTTTGCACATATACAGGGCAGAAAAATGTAAATCAAGAAGCAGCTACATACACTTCATGTATAATTGAAGCAGAATAAAAAAATAGGCATACAGCATAATGCTGCTACTGGCTTGGCCCTTATTTGCACTTCTGTGGAAGATTGTTACCTGACCCTAAAGTAACCCCATGCACCCCTGAAGTGCTCGTTTTGTTTGTTAATTTAATGTATGCCACCCTTTGTCCTAAGGCCATGGGATGGTTTCAGTATACTAACATAAACAACATAATGTATAACATAGTGCATAACAGAGCAGTATCCTGCTAAACATTTCAATAATAATAAATAATAATAATAATAATAATAATAATAATAATAATTTATTATTTGTACCCCGCCCATCTGGCTGGGTTTCCCCAGCCACTCTGGGCGGCTTCCACAAAGACCAAAAATACACTAATATGTCATACATTAAAAACTTCCCTGAACAGGGCTGCCTTAAGATGTCTTCTGAATATCAGGTAGTTGTTTATCTCTTTAACATCTGATGGGAGGGCGTTCCACAGGGCAGGCGCCACTACCGAGAAGGCCCTCTGCCTGGTTCCCTGTAGCTTTGCTTCTCGCAATGAGGGAACCGCCATAAGGCCCTCGGCGGTGGACCTCAGCATCCGGGCAGAATGATTTCTACTAGCACAAACACCTTTGATTGCACAACAGCACTTCTTCTCATCTGCGTGCCCCCCAAATATATTCTGGGAGATATCCCAAGCACCTGGAACAGATTTAGGGTGGTGGGGCCACATAGGGAGAGAACAGGAAGGGAAAGTTCCACTGTACAGCCAAAAGTGCTTGTGGTAGTGGAACTGTTTAGTTGGATAATGCCTTGAATATCCACAAAATACAAAACATTAAAACAGTTGTTGGAGGCTGTGGGTAGTGGTAGGACTAACTTGCGATTTCTATAAGAATTGATTGTATCTCCATCATAGTAGCTACCTCTTATTTGGTGAAACCACAGCTAAGGGAGGGGTGTGTGTGTGGAAAGTGAAGGAAATTGCTAAGGCGGTGGGAGGACTAAAGAATGTATGAGAAGATTTGTATGTTATTTGCCAAGTTTAATAATAAAGAATGGCGAAGGCTGTGTCACTGATTTCCGAAGTGGAATTGAGCAAATAAAATGAGAGGTTTTGTTTTGAGACATTGTGGTTGTTCCTGCTGACTATCGTAGAACCACTTTGGCACTCTTTGTTGCAGTATTTAATAAATCTTTTGAAAGTAGTGGTGAATTTGGCATATATTAAATGAAACTGGCCAATTCACAGTCCAAATATACAATAAGGAACAATCTGTACTACTGCAGAAATGGATGCCTTTCCTATTTCTCTGTGGTTCTGACTAATATTGGGTTTCTTTTAGTTAGCTGCGTTTTCTTGGCATTATTTCATAAAAGACGTCTGCATTGAGGTCATGTCCACATGAATGTTCCAGATACAACTGTATGCGAGAAGGAATGTTTGTTCCTAAATAATCCTTTCCTTTTCAAAGCTTCAGATTCTTAACAAATTGTGCAGATGCAGAGAATTATGGGTACTTGTAATTCCTTGGTATCCTGACCATGTAAAACCTAATTCCACTGACCGGTAAACTTTGCCAAGAGGAAATGGCTTGGTAATTAAACTTGAAGGTGATGAATGAACATGGTTCTGTGTAAATGCAGTCCAGACAGTCTGTTTGCTGAACTTGGGATATCTACGTGCTTTGGAAATAGGATGCTGTTTATACATGTAGGATTGTGGGGAGTTTTAGGCAATAGACATGTTTGTTCCTTTTTGTTTTTTATAAGCAGTTTCAGGCATGAAAAATTGTGAGTTGGAGAGAACACTACTGTTAAATTCCTTTTAAAAAAGTCAGTGCTTTGCTGTACATTATTGAAGGAAGAGAACTATATAAGGCACCAGTTTGCTTTCTGAGGCCAAGAAGGGGAAGCGTGTGAACAGAAGGTAACCACTGTGCTCTCAAAAATGTAGCCATTTAGGGAACAACTTTTGATTATACTTTAAATGCACATGGACATTTATCTGGTACTCTGGTCATGCAAAATAAAGTGACTGAATGGTGAAAGAAAAATCAAAGGCCAAAATCTATAGTAAAATCTACAGGTTTAGCTGTAAGAGCCAGTGTGGTGTAGTGGTTAGGAGCGGTAGTCTCGTAATCTGGGGAGCCGGGTTCGCGTCTCCGCTCCTCCACATGCAGCTGCTGGGTGACCTTGGGTCAGTCACACTTCTTTGAAGTCTCTCAGCCCCACTCACCTCACAGAGTGTTTGTTGTGGGGGAGGAAGGGAAAGGAGAATGTTAGCCACTTTGAGACTCCTGAAGGGGAGTGAAAGGTAGGATATCAAATCCAAACTCTTCTTCTTCTTCTTCTTCTTCTTCTTCTTCTTCTTCTTCTTCTTCTTCTTCTTAGTAATCGGCACCAGAAAACAATATGTAGTAAGTGTCGATTTTGTGACTTAAATTCAAACGTTACAGCTACAGTGAAACACTATATCCAGTAAGGTAATTACCGTATTTTTCTCCCTATAGGACACACTTTTTCCTCTCCAAAAATGAAGGGGAAATGTGTGTGCGTCCTATGGGGCGAATGCAGGCTTTCGCTGAAGCCTGGAGAGCAAGAGGGATCGGTGTGCACGACCCCTCTCGCTCTTGAGGCTTCGGGCAGGTCTCCGCAAGCCGTGGGAGACCGGTGGGAAGTTGCGCTGGTCTTCCAAGGCTTCTGGAGAGCTGCCTGCATCCCGAAGCCCGGGACGCGCTGAGAAGCACGCCCCGGGCTTCGGGCAGATATCCGCAAGCCTGGGGAGACCGACACGACTTTCCGCCGGGCTCCCTAGGCTTGCGGATAGCAGCCTGTTCTGGGGGCTGGGGTCGAGGGAAGCTCGGGCTTCCCCCGCCCCGCGCCTGGGGGGGGGAATAATTTTTTTTCTTTATTCCCCTCCCCCCAAAAAACTAGGTGCGCCCTATACGGTATATATTTTTTCTTCACTTGAAGCACTTTTAACTCGGGTGGAAAGGACAAATTAAAAAGTAGCTTCTACTTCAGTTTAGATGCACATCCTTGCATGACAACAAAAAACTAAGTCCTAGTGCTAGATCAGTGAGGTTCTGACTCAGTAATGTGGAACGCATAAACACCTGCCTTTTCAGAATTCAGCTTGTTTGTTGGCCCACATCCAGCCCATCACTGCCTCCAAACAGTCTAGCACCTTAGCTACCTCTCCTGATTGAGATGGAAATAAGAGATGGCTGTCATCTGCATATTGGTGGCACTTTACTCCAATATCTTGAGTTCCAGTGTCTTCATAGAGGTGTTAAATAGCATGGGTGACAAGGCAGAACTCTGTGGGACACCACAGGAAAACGCTTGTGGTGTCAAACAGTGGCCTCCCTTAACTACTTTCTGGAAGTTTGAGCAGAACCAGTGCAATATAGCACTCCCAGCCCCCACCACCTTGAGCCGCTCCAAAAGGATACCACGGTCAAGAAAGCTGCTGAAAGGTCAAGAAGAATGAGCAGGGTTGCACACTCTCCATCTCTCTCTCCTGACAAATGTCATATCCAGGGTGGCCAATTTAGTTTCAGTGCCATCACTACAATAGATCCAGATTCTCAGTTTCCTCCAACTATGAATGAAGCTTGTCTCCAAAGCGGATATTAGCCACTGGGCGATTGTTACTTAACATTTCTGGGTCCATGGAGGCCTTCTTAAGGAGGGGCACTCCACAGCTTCTTCAAGACAGGTGGTATTTCCCCTCTTCCAGTGAAGCATTGATGACTCCCTAGACCCAGAGAGAGAGAGAAAAACCAGTTCTTGCTGGGTATAGGACTGGATAAATATTTTAGATTTTGTTTAAAATTCCAACCAGCAATCCCTGGTATTGTATTTAAATATTGATATAATATTCTGCTGTAAGAGGAATCCAGCTTGTGTCCACATTGTAGTCTGCAGTACGTCCAGATTAAACTTCAGTTGATTCTACAGTCGGCATGATTGATTACAGTTTTCAGCTTGATTAACTTCCAGGAATGCACAGAAGGAGAAATGCTGAAGGGGGGAAATAAAGAAAGGAAATGGAAAAGTGCTGTCAAGTTTCTTTCTAAAAGACAGCTGCTGCAAGCTGAATATAATATTGGAATATTAAAACTGGTTATCTTTTTCACTGTGCATAAGTACTGCACTATAAATACAAAGCTTATATCCCTTTGCAGAATCGTGCTATAAGGCTTGTTTACATGTTATACTGAACACAGGTGCAAACTGCCTATGCATGTACAATTATTTTTTGTGAAACAGTACATATTTTATTATTTGTACAGCTCAGTTACTGTAAGCACTGGTACACAGACTCTACATTCTTTTGAATGTCACATATGAATAACTGTACAACTCAACTGTTACGTAGACAGGTTGTACTTTCATTGAATATAACATGTCAACACCCCTAATGAAGCTACTGTTTAAGTAACCTCACATTTTACCATTAATGCACTTGTTTCATTAATGCATTTGTTTTGTTTATTGATACTTAAAGTGAATGAAGTTAAATGCATGTTACTTAAATGTACACAGGATGTAGGTTTTAGGAGTATGCAAATCTTACAGTAAAAAATAAATTACTGCTGAAATGCATAACTAACGGCATATAAAACCACAATTAAAACAGTAAAAAAAAATCCCCATGCCCCCAAATCAGTAATACATACAACACGCTACAATGACACCAAAATATAATTTGTGTATGAAAACATTTTGTATAGAAGATAACTGAGAATTAAAACAGTAAAAAAAAATCCCCATGCCCCCAAATCAGCAATACATACAACACGCTACAATGACACCAAAATATAATTTGTGTATGAAAACATTTTGTATAGAAGATAACTGAGGAGCCCCTTCCATGTTTCAGGAGCAATTTATAGGTCTGTCTTACCTAGCTGTATGGAATATTACTCATATGTACCGTGTGTTTGGTACATATGTGGAGCAAAACATGTATACTATTACTTGTAAAATGTGAGTTGTTATATCTTTAAACACAGATCAGAAATTTATTGTTGAGTAGAGTTGATTAGTCTTGTGGTCTTTACCTGAGGAAATAGTCATTCATAAAAGTGTGAGTTTATGTTACAATAAAGGCCAAAATAGGTTTTTAGAAACTGTCTTGGCGGATGCCCATAATAGCAATTGGTAATCTTGATTGTTGCTTTTATTGAAAATAAGCACTCTGGAAAGCCTTGTCCTGCCAAAAACATATTTCACCAGAACTTGAGAGAGGAAGGAAATAAAACAGTGTGACAGTTAATTACAACCATGGTAGCTGGACTGAAAAGTCTGACCTGGCAGGTGTGCTTTGCTGACAGCTTTCCTCCTGTGAAAGCCTGACAGAAATGTCAGACTCAATACATTCTTCATACTGTGTGATTGTGGTGATTTTAGTGTGGGAGTGTGTTGGCAGGCAGGGGGTTTGGTATTTTAGGAATGTTTTACCTCAGAAACTTCTAGAGAAGTTAGGAATACTAGTCAAAAGATGTGTGTTGGAGTTATAATTTTTCTGGAAGTAAGTTGCTTGAGGTTTTTAAAAATCATTTTCAGGTAACCGTAAAATACACATGATTTTCAAGGACAATGTACAATGTGTATTAGAAGTGGAGCAAGCCAAATTTCTCTCTACTGTTCTTATTTCTCTAGATTTTTGAAGGTATAAACTGTAGAGGATAAGCTTGTTTTAAAAGGGTAAAGGTAGTTTAAAACAACAACAACAACAAAAACCCAATAATACTCTGGAAAGCTGTTTTTTCCAAGATCCATTTTCACTGGAATTTGTAAAATGAAGGAAATAAAACAGTGTTGCAGTCATTTTTTACTTGTGTGTGGCCCCTTCCACACAATACATTTAAGTATCATACAACAGTGGTACCTCAGGTTAAGTACTTAATTCGTTCCGGAGGTCTATACTTAGCCTGAAACTGTTCTTAACCTGAAGCACCACTTTAGCTAATGAGGCCTCCTGCTGCTGCCACGCCACCAGAGCACGATTTCTGTTCTTATCCTGAAGCAAAGTTCTTAACCCGAGGTAATATTTCTGGGTTAGTGGAGTATGTAACCTGAAGCGTATGTAACCCGAGGTACCACTGTACTTCAAACAGTTGTGACTTCCCCAGAGAGCCATGGGAACTGTAGTTGTTTTTTTTTGGAAAAAGGGTGATTAGGAGACCCTTATTTCCCCATACAGAACTACAATTTCCAGAGTTCCACTAAACCACTCTGGAAACTGTAACTCTGTGCAGGAACTAGAGGTCTTTCCAGACAACTTTCAGTATTCTTTGTGAGAAGCCATGGTGGTTTAAAGTGGAATGATACTGCTTTAAATGTATAGTGCAGGTGCGACCTGTGTGTGTGTGTAATAAAATTAAGGTGTGCTTAATTTTTTTCTGCACACAACCCGCACAGCTTCCCACATGGTTTCATTTGTGCTGCTAGGATGTCATATACAGTGGTACCCCGCAAGACGAACGCCTCACAAGACGGAAAACCCGCTAGACGAAAGAGTTTTCCGTTTTGGAGGCGCTTCGCAAAACGAATTTCCCTATGGGCTTGCTTCGCAAGACGACAGCCCATAGGGAAATCTCAGGGACAGCGGGGAAGCGCAGCGGGTCTTCCCCACTGTCCTCGGACCTCCTCCGAAGCCTGGCGGCGGGGCGGGGACACCTCCTCCCGCCGCCGCCGGGCTTCGGAAGGCTCCTCCGAAGCCGGGCGGTGGGGCGGGAACACCTCCCGCTGCCGCCGGGCTTCGGAAGGCTCCTCCGAAGCCGGGCGGTGGGGCAGGAACACCTCCCGCCGCCGCCGGGCTTCGGAAGGCTCCTCCGAAGCCGGGCGGCGGGGCGGGAACACCTCCCGCCGCCGCCCGGCTTCGGAACGGTGCTCCGAAGCCGGGCGGGGGGGAGGGAACACCTCCCGCCGCCGCCCGGCTTCGGAACGGTGCTCCGAAGCCGGGCGGGGGGGAGGGAACACCTCCTGCCGCCGCCCGGCTTCGGAACGGTGCTCCGAAGCCGGGCGGCGGGGCGGGAACACCTTCTGAAGGCGGGCGGGGGGCGAAAGTCTTTGCTCCCCCCTGCCTGCCTGTCCCGGAGGGCTTTTAAATCGCCCCGGACAGCGGAGAAGTCCTCCGCTGTCCCGGGGCGATTTTAAAATGCCGCCCGCCAGCATTTTAAGATCGCCCGGACAGCGGAGAAGTCCTCCGCTGTCCCGGGGTTTTTTAAAATGCTGGGGGTGGGAAGAAAAGCCCTTGTCCCCCCCCCAGACTTCAGAAGAGGTCCGGGGACAGACTGTCCCCAGACCTGGCCTGAAGGCGGTTTCCCTAGGAACGCATTAATTGATTTTCAATGCATTCCTATGGGAAACCGTGCATCGCAAGACGAAAAACTCGCAAGACGAAGAGACTTGCGGAACGAATTAATTTCGTCTTGCGAGGCACCACTGTATTCTCAGTGCTACAGATTATAGGATTTTGTTACTACATTTTCTCAGCATTTACCCCAGATAGCATCTTATTTGCAACTGTGACACTGTGCATTTTGGGCACCTGTGGGGTATTTTGTGAAACATACTTGATGATGGTAACATAATGGGTGGCATTCAACTAATGTGCCCTGATAAGCGCAAGCATTTCTGCTTGTGCTGTGGGTCTTCCCTCTCGCCCTGCACATGCCCTGTGCCACCTCCAAATCTGCCCCAGAGGGAACCCGAAAACAGATCTAGGAGTCCCACAGAAGGATGGAAAAGTGTACTGCACAAGCAGATATCCTTGGGCTTAGGGAACATTCACGCAGTTCAAATTGGATACAGTGGTACCTCGGGTTACAGACGCTTCAGGTTACAGACTCTACTAACCCAGAAATAGTACCTCGGGTTAAGAACTTTGCTTCAAGATGAGAACAGAAGTTGCGCAGCAGCAGCGGGAGGCCCCATTAGCTAAAGTGGTACCTCAGGTTAAGAACAGTTTCAGCTTAAGAACGGACCCCCAGAACGAATTAAGTTCTTAACCTGAGGTACCACTGTACTCTTCTCCGCCTGTGTTTCAGAAACTTGCTTGTGTGTAGCTTAGGGAGCAATTAGAAATAGAGTGGAAGATGCTCAGGTTCAGTTTAATCTATTAAACTTCCAGAGATTAAGTAGCCCCCATGGTATTACAAGAATTCAGTTTAATCAGAAGTATATAAACTCCCTTAGTAGGCCTTGCTAAGTACTCTGTTTGAAGGGCCTTGACTCTACTAAGGTTTCAGTTTATGCTCTCAGCTGTTGTGGATGATCTTCAAAGAAATTCTACATATAACTTGAGAAACAGATTCTGTGGGGATGGATAGTTACAAATTTATCTTCTGAGTAGTTGAGATGTTAACATTTTGTGTCTCATACTGCTTTAGCAGCCATAAAATTGATAACCCTCACGTAGTACAGTCATACCTTGGGTTAAATGTGCTTCAGGTTGAGCGTTTTCAAGTTATGCTCCGCGGCGACCCAGAAGTAACAGAGCTTGTTACTTCCGGGTTTTGCCACTCGCGCATGCGCAGACGCTCAAAATGACGTCACGCGCGGAAGTGGCACAACGTGACACGCGCAGACGCGCTGTTGCGTCTTATGTTTTACTCAGGATGCGAACAGGGCTCCAGAACGGATCCCGCCCGCATCCACTGTATGTATGACTTCTGGTTCCTTAGTTTAGTCCTTCCCTTCTCTTGCTAGGCTCAACTACTACTTAGGTTCTGTAAGCGTGGAAGCTCACAGGTCCTTGTCAGGCCACCTTGGGGTTCTTTGTGTCTTTCTTTTAATGTATGAATTGTGTAAAGATCACTCTTATTTTTTTGTTGGTCCTGTTTCCCTTCTTAAATCCAACCTTCAGTCTCCCAGGGGTAACAACCCACTTGTTAAGTATAACTTGTTAAGTTGGCATACCTGAACAACTCCCTTATGCTCACAGTAATAACTGTTGGAGAGCTTTTAAATTAGGGGCAGGGAACATTTTTAAGCCACATTGCCCTTTGGGAAACCTTCCAAAGGCCACTTGCCAGTGGTCGATGAGGACAGTGGCAAAAGTGGGTGGAGCAGTGGACATAAATGTTATCTCTGCACAGTAGGTTAGTTTCTACATTCCAACAGCATTGTTCTCCTTCATCTAGACAAACGAAGCATTATCAACATTCAGTGGTACATTCCACCCAAGCAAAAATATTCAAGGTGCAAAGCAGAACTAGTGGGTGAATGTGTCTTAGGGAGAATTATGAGGGCCAGACATAGAGACCTGGAGTGCCACATTGCCCCAGTCTTGAAGTGCACTCTTATGGATGGTTTGAATTTTCTTAGTGACTGGTGACAGAAGCAGGTTAATCTAGAATTCCAGATTAATCTAGACTACAAGAGCATGCTGTTGTATAAATGTTGCTGTTTGTAAACAATTCCAAGAGGTGGTCAGCTTGTTGCATTTTCCAGATAGCAACCGCTGTTTTCATTAAGTATGGGTGTCAGTGTAATTATCTAATGATTTTGGCTCAGTTTATTGCACCTGCTTTTATTGTGAATTCTATAGAAAGTGGAGTATGGAAAATCACTCTATTCAAAACTGTGGGTGGAAATAGGTCATGAAAGTTTTACAACTTTGCCTTTTTAAACACTGTGAAATCACAAAGTTGAATGTACAGTGGTACCTCGGGTTACATACGCTTCAGGTTACAGAGTTCACTAATCCAGAAATAGTACCTCAGGTTAAGAACTTTGCTTCAGGATGAGAACAGAAATCGTGCTCTGGCGGCGCGGCAGCAGCAGGAGACCCCATTAGCTAAAGTGGTGCTTCAGGTTAAGAACAGTTTCAGGTTAAGAACGGACCTCCAGAACGAATTAAGTACTTAACCCGAGGTACCACTGTACAAGATAGACAGCAATTGGAGTTGGTATTTTATCTTAAAGGCACTGTAGGAAGCTCATCATTTCACTCTTAAGTCTTGTGCTCCTGACCATTCTTCAGTAGTAACCTTTTTAAAAAGCTTGTTTCTGTCATTGCTATTGATTCCCTAAGCTTCAGACAGCTGTCATTGGACAGGTGAACAGGCACACATGCGCACCTCACAAACATTGGCATTCTGTTTGGCATACAGTCGGGTTTGTTGACAGGAAACTGTTTTGCATCAGTTTTTGCCTGATTACTATTTCTGTAGTGCTGGGATGGTGACATCATGGTTCACAGGTCAGCTGGCGGTGGTGGGGAAGAAACGCTTATTGGCTGGATGCTGGTTTTATAAATGGGTCTGAAAGGTTAAACATAATTTGTGTATCTGAGTTGTGCTTGCGTCAAAAACCGAGACAGCCTTAATGAAATTCTTGTTGGGAAATCATGGGAAAATGGAAAAAATACATGCTTGTATGTCACCCCTCAGATTAACAGTTTATGCAGAGCTCAAACATCTGAGCACACATGCTGCTGACGCAGTTCTGGAGCAGCTGGTGGAGAAATCTCCTGCTATAAATGTCTGTCTGTCTGCATTTTTATAGGATAGCCTGTTAAGCCAAAAGGGCTTGTTTACTTGTAGGAGTCATGCTAAATATGGTGTGTAATCTGACAGCTGAGTTCCATGCATAAAGGAAAGCACGGCAGCTTTGGGCTACATGGAGGACTTAAATCTATATTAATATCAGTGTGGGCAGGGGTCTTGTACAGCAAAGGAGTACAGGGTAAATGCTTATTTGGAAAGCAATCAAAATAAACATGAAACATTGCATTTTAGGTTCCGGAAGCATATGCAAAAGGAAAGTAATTCTACTTTTTCTGTTTCCTTTCCTTTCTGGTCCTTAGTTGATTCATTTCCAATTGGGAGTTTTGACATGTGCAACTATCTGGATACTAAATTCTGTGACTAAGTATTTGTCATCTTTCCTTCATTCCCACTTCCCACCTGTTCCAAATTTTCAGCTCCACTTAGCAGCAGTTGTTCAAGGGAGCTTTTGGAACAAACTGCACTCTTCCAGGGCATTTCTTGGGGTTGGTTATCTGTGTAGATAACACCAACTGAATAAAGTAAGAGAGCAATCCAGCTAAAGATGATGACTTAATTCTCTGTTCTGTAGGCGAGTAAAACACGTGTCTCTGCTGAAACCAGTGGAAATTAAGACTGCACACACATTAGGGAGCAAGTCCCATTGAACTTAATGAGACTTATTTTTGAGTGAGCATGCTTGGGATTATGTTTCAAGAAGGTTTTATTTTGTCAGGTGTCATTGCCAGAGTTTGTACTTGTAGATAAGAGACAGTCAATATGAGAAGACAAGAGTGTATCTTAGCTGCGCTATTCACTTCCCTGGTTTTGCCCCATGTGCACCCCACATTAGCTATGCCATAAATCAAAATTAGGACAATTATTGCACAAGACCCAATTGTAAATGCTACTGAGGGCAGGGCTCATAAAATGGAACAGACTCTTGTGAAAGCAAATATAAAAAGCTCATATGTCAGCAGGATCAATCTTGTAAAACAAGCTTTGCATCTGCCATTTTGTACCTATTACATATTTAAAGTAATAAATGTGGAAGTTATAATTAAATACCCAACTGCATTTTTGAACTCACTTTTTCACATGTAGTTAATAAAAAAAAAACCCCCACACAAAACACAAATAGGCTAACTTCTGAAATCTCTTCCAGGAGAAAAATGTCTTTTCTTTTTGAGACCTAACCATTTGGTGATTTCAAAACAACATATGTATTTAACATCTGGAGCAACAGCTGTGCAAAATTAATAAGAAGGTGGTTTTATGGGTTAGCTGGCCACTGCTCAGTTTGGTCTTACTTGGGGAAGGTGGAAGAAATGAATCTGTAAAAGGCCTTCATTTCACTTACAGTGTTGGATGACCTGCATTGGTGGCAGAAACTAAAACACTGTCTGAGCAGCGTTTTAATGTTGCCAATACATCTTTACGAAATCAACCCGTGCGAATGCCACAATAAATCACTTGCCAAGTTCTGACATACTTTGTTTTGTTGGTGTTTGGTAGCCAAGTTGGCGGGAGTTGCAGGAAAAGGATACTGGTCCCAAAACAATAGCTTCAGTTTTTAAAAAATCGGTTTCATTTTTGTGTTCTTGTTGGTAAGCCCTGTTTAAGTACATCCAAGCCATTAGTGATAATGGGCAAGGGGGGGGGGGGAGTCAATTACACTGATATTTTGCTGAAAAATAAACCACCAAGAAATTCATGACCTGTCAATAACTTCCTCTTTCAGAATGTGGAAAGGAACTAGGCTATCCTTGACTTGATCACATATCAAATAAGGAAAAGCTGATTCATCAGATTAATGTAGCACAGGGATGGAGAACCTTTGGCCCAGGGACCAAATAGAACTTCTAAGCATCTCTATTTGGCCCTTTGGATGCTGTCCAGGCCACTTGCTTGAGTGCTTTTGCCTAGCCAAACGTGTGCTTGAACAGTGGCAATGCCTCTTACTTGCTTGAAAGGAGGATGGATGTGGCGTTTGTAGAAACATTTGACTTTTGCATGCCTGGAATTTATTCTCCTGGACAAAGGTTAAGAGCCACACCATTGCTCTGCCCAGTTTTTCCTCTAGTCCCTCTCACCAGTGGCATGCAGCCCCTGGAAAGTTGCCTATGAGGGAATGTGGTCCTCAAGCTCAAGTAGTGTTTAAGAAATGAACACCCACTACTATGGCTTTCGTTTTGTATTTCCATTAGCTCTTCGAGTTCTGGGAATGTGGCAGACCGCGTCTTGGCACAGCTGCTGACAGAAATGGACGGGATTGAACAGCTAAAGGATGTGACTGTTTTGGCTGCGACAAACCGACCAGATATGATAGACAAGGTAAGAGGTTTGGGCACTTGCCCCTACTTTTGTTAAAACTACTTTATTTTAAGATGTTTTAAGATTGCAGTCAATTGTAGTCAAACATCTTTGTAAAGTACTGAGTTTTTTAAAAAGAGTTTTTGTATAGGCTCAACAAAAACAGTTATTCTCCTGGTTTTCAGAAGAAACCATGGTTTGCTCCACCAGTGCTGCTTCTTCAGCATTTTTTGAAAGCAATATTAAAACTGACCACTAAGACCTCTATGCATTCACAAGGCAGTAAGATGTTTGCTGCAGCCGGAACAGCTTTGAGCAAGTTGGTCTGCTTGGGATCTTGGGGTCCTTTGTTTCAGGATTAATTGACCATTTTGTAGAGTTGGCCAGCCTTGGAAGTACTGTACCTTGAAACCTCAGAACTAAATACATATCTCCAGTCCATGTGGGGTGAAAGGAAAATTGTCTTTCCATAGGCAAGAGGGAATTTCCCCCATATCAGTCAGTTACCTAGCCTGTGCTACACTGTTGCTTTCCTACGATAGATAAAATTGTAGGTAGTCATTCAGAGATTGTTTAAGCAAATTGTGCAATGTGTCTTTGTTCTCTCAAATGTGTTTTTGTTTAGAATTGCATCCAATCTCCTAACTTTGAACCTTCATAGACATCGAGGATGATAGCTTGTTAGCCCTCCCTGAATTGAGTGCCCTTTTCCGTAAGACAGAAACAGAAATTTACCAGCAAGAATGTCCTTTTCTTGGTTTCCATCTTCCATAATACCTCTGGCATCTATTTATAATGGCAGGCTAGAACAGAAGAAGCTGTTACAACCCCAGGGAACTCTGTGATTGTTTCACAACAGGAAGTAATGTGTGTGTAGCTGAAGAATTGGATTGCTTTAGCTCCTGCTGGGTGAGATCTGAGTGTCAAACACATTAGCTGGGATGCCTAGAGCATAAGGGCTGAGAATGAAGTGATAGTTTGTGGTTTGTGATGGCACCCTGGTGTTTCTGACAGCTCATCCCAGCAGTGTGCAGCAGTTGCATCCTCAAGTGCCCTATTTGCATGAGAATGACAGGATGTGATTGGACAAATGAAGATTAATGAGAGAGTGTAGTGTCAGTGTGCTATATTGTCTTTAGATTCATGGTGCTCTTTGTTTCATTACCAGTGAGAAACTTCAGTGTAGCATGGAACAGAAACTGGGGGGAATATAGTGAATGAAAAATATGACCAGAGTTTAGATCTGGTTTCATTTAAAACCAAACCATATTCATCCTGAAATAAAATGCAAAATATATGTACTTGCATGTAAAACAGTGGATATCCACATCAGACTGTGTTCATGCATCCAATCTTCATAAATTAGGGGCATCATGTTGGTTTTTCTGTCATCTGCATAGCAGAATAGACTCCTCTAGAATCAGGGTGATGCTGTGCACATGCTAGTAGCATTATCAAAAAATTCTCTCACAGTGTACTGTACCTACATTTTGGGGAAATTCTTCCTTAGTGTCTGCTTTGGTATTAATTTGTTGAACCAGGAGTTGAAAATTCTTATTCTGCTGCCCTGTCAATTGGGTCAAATATAGAAAGGTTGCTTCTTCTAGTTGGTTCAAAGAAAAGTTGTTGCCTCTTATTGTGTTATGAAATTTATTATTCCAGTAAAGGTAAAGGGACCCCTGACCGTTAGGTCCAGTTGCGGACGACTCTGGGGTTGCAGCGCTCATCTCGCTTTATTGGCCGAGGGAGCCAGTGTACTGCTTCTGGGTCATGTGGCCAGCATGACTAAGCCTCTTCTGGCAAACCAGAGCAGCGCATGGAAACGCCGTTTACCTTCCCGTCGGAGCAGTACCTATTTATCTACTTGCACTTTGACATGCTTTTGAACTGCTAGGTTGGCAGGAGCAGGGACCGAGCAACAAGAGCTCATCCCGTCGCGGGGATTAAACCACCGACCTTCCAATTGGCAAGCCCTAGGCTCTGTGGTTTAGACCACAGCACCACCCACATACATATTCCAGTATGTGTTGTATTTGGCTTGCTTTTAAATCCTAAGAGATATTCTGTGAAAAGATAAATGAAACTTTACAATACGTTTAAACCTCAAGGGTTAATTACATCAGCCTATCAACTGCTGCTAGTTAATTTCTCATTCATATTTGAGTTACTAATTTTTTGGCGGTAAATGGCTGAATTCAAACAGGCTAAAAATATTGGTATTTGCAACACTTCTGAATGATGTTCTGAGTTACTGAAGTCACCAACTTGGACCATTATGTTTTCATGTCTATTTATTCCTCTTTCTCTTGGAACCAGTATAGTAACAACAATCTTCATTATTGGCATGTTTAAAAATATTGGGTATTGAAGGTGTGCATACAATACAAACTGTACCACTAGATGGAAGCAAGAGAAGCAACTTCCATTATCACATAAATGAATGGTTCTTGTCTTGGAGTGTATTTTAAATTTCTTTATACTCTGTACCCATAACAAATGTTTCTAAATCATTTTTTTTTACCAACACAATTTTTTTGAAAAAGTTCTTGTAAATTCTCTTGCTACTTCTGCTATAAGATCAAAGCTACACCTCACACTCTGTCTGCAGAGGCCATTCACAGGTGGGAAGTGAAATTAAAAACCTCTCTCTGAAAAAGACCTGTTAGATTTTACTTGGAAGACTCTTATCTGGTGCTGATCCAGTGTCCAAAAGACAGTGGAGCTGTGTTAGTGGAGTTGAGTGTTAATTAAAAGTAGTTTAGTTTTGATGAAAAATAAAAAGTGAGTGATTTGGCAGAATCAGTAACAAGTTTTTAAGTTTTTGCCTCCAGCGAAAAAGCAGTCTTTCCTTTTGAGAAACATCAAAGTTCTGCCCGTCTGGAGGCTTATGAAAGAAATTCAAATATTCAAGTTTTATGGGTGAACTAGTAAAGGGAAAGGGAAAGAATTTCAATACATAAGTTATCTGGCAACATGTTGAAGTTGTCATAAATCAGGTAATCTGAAGCTGTAAACATGTTCAGCATTTGTTTCGTCTGGAACAAATTGTGGTTATTGTATGATGCTCATTTATGTATTTCTATTGGGCTTTTCAGTCTTGCATCTGATTGGTAAATGCAGTGTTAAGTGCTGTTGGTTGCAGGACAATGTTATCATCAGATTTGCATAAGATGTGAGGAATAATTTATTTCTTATAATTTTCTGTCATGGTAGTGGTCCTGTAAGTTGAATATAGCAATGAAATTAGCTTCACAGCAGAGATATGGACTGAATATGCCCATGCCACTCCTGAATCAAAAACATATTAATATGAATCTCCCAGACAGACCCATGAAGAAATAAACAATTTCACTCCCTTTTCACTCCTTTAGTCATGAGAGTGACTTTTAGAAGGTATCCTTGTGGCAGCAAAGCAATGTTGGGAGAATTTGAAGTAACATGTGTAACACTTAAACTAAGTGTTGGACAGAGAATAGGAGTGACACACTACTGTTCTAAGAGTGTGCAATTTGGATTTGTATACCATTATGATTGGTAATTCATTGTGATACCCATCTGTGTGAGCTGTCTGTTGGCTGCCACCTGCTTTCTGCCTTCAAACTTCTGTGCTGTGCAACAGCGTTGTAAAATGGCGCCACTAACTGCATGTGACAGCGGTGATTGTTTCTGCCACAGTATCTTCACCTCATTGTTGCAGTGCTGCACTGTACCTGGCTCATGATGTTAGTGTGATGCCACAGGCTATGTGATAAGCTTGTGAAGTTAGGGCCTGAGGACCTTTGTCTTTTTCCTGAAGTGATGGCTTCCTTTCTTTGGTAATACATCTCACCCTTTTGAGTATTTGGGAATATTGATCTAAGGACTTTAGAGCTGGAAGTTTGTTATAATGTGTCTGTGTGCATCACAACTTTCAGCA
The DNA here is from genome assembly GCF_964106645.2 of Podarcis pityusensis. NCBI lineage: Eukaryota > Metazoa > Chordata > Lepidosauria > Squamata > Lacertidae > Podarcis > Podarcis pityusensis. The sequence goes on along the minus strand of NC_138034.1, from coordinate 48,375,520 downwards.
CAAAGAGCAGTACATCATTACTTCTAATTGCAGTGTTCTTGTTTCTGAAGGATCAGAGGTCATTGAAGAATCATAGGTCATTGTTGTGTTTAAAAGTATTATGTACTTCACAAAGTCTAAGAATCTTGCCTATCAAGGTTCTTACTGGGTTGTTGTTGTTTTTAAGTACTAAATATTTTTCTCATTTTTCTCATTTAGTATTAGTTTTCTTTATGTTTATGGGCTCGCTTTAAAAAAAAAGTCAGCCTAACTTTATTTGAACGTCAGAAAACTAGTTTATAATGTTTTAGAAACCCTATTAAACTTAGACGACTCGGGGGGGGGTGCGCGTGTGGAAACAACAGAAATTCATTGATTCTGTCATGACCTCTGAATTAAAATATTTTCACATGGCACTAAAAATTGAACAAATATCACAACCTTGATGCTACCACTGTGGGGGATGTGTCTCATGTCACCATCCATCAGTAGGGCTGATGGAGGGGGGAACATGGAACAGGGCCTTTGTAAATTACCTCTGTGAGGAGTCAGGTTCATACTAGAAACTGGTGTGTGAGGTAATCAGGTTTTTGACAGTTAAGGTCTTAAATAGCAAAATCAGCACCTGTTTTTCAACCGGGATTGGAAGCTTTCCAGGAACAATGAGGTCCAGCATCTTGATAGACTAAGAACAGTCTAATTAAATAATAGGGCAGAGTTAAGGCAGGTTTTAGACAGTTCCTTAATTTAAATAAGGAGTGTGCTAGGAGACAAGAAATATTATTGGTTGTGATATGGCCCCACTGAACTCTGTCAGCACTGTGTTATTGACATCAGCAACAATTTTGCCTGTAGGGTGTTCCTTATTTATTGATTGTATGCTGACATTCATAAAGGTGTCTGAATTGTTTCCAGTGGAATTTTCAGGGTGCTTTCTTTAAGCATAGTAAATAAATATTTCCAGGTGTGCAGAAGTAATCCCCCCCCCCAACCCTTCAATTGCGAAGGTACAGAGAGTGTGGTAAATCAGCCTTGAGGCTGCTGAGTTGTTGTCCCCCCCTCCCCCCTTCTTTGTGGTGACAGTTGAAGAGCACAGTGACTTTTTCACTTTAGATTTATTATCTGCCAGACAAAACAAGGTGGTAGAAGAACTTGTTGGGCTGCATTTGTAAGCTTTCACAGCCATACCATAAAGACTAGGATAAATGTGGCTGCTTTTCTCCATAAAAGCATATACAGATAAATGAATTTATTTGTGAGTGAGATTATATGAAATTAAATTCAAGTATAGTAAAACATAGTAGAAAGCACCTCTCACAGCAACACATTAATGTGCTTTTCAGATAAATGCTTACTTATAAAATATTTTGTTGCAGTCCACATGAAGCTTTCTAAAAAGGCCCATTGATTTATGTAACTTCTAAGCCTTCTGAGGTGACTGGATGCAAAGGTGTCACGAGACATTTACACTATTAATAGTTGTACAAAAGAAGGAATTTTATTAGCTGGAGCTTGTTATGCGGGAGATGAAATCTGCCTCTTTTAATCCTATTCTTCTCTGATTCTGGTGACTTTGCTAAAAGGGTAGGCAACCCACAAGGCTCCAGATGACAGACTACAACTCCCATCAGTCCCAGCCGGCATAGGATGATGGGAGTTAGATGATGAGAATTGTAGTCCCCCAATATCTGTGGGCTACAGCTTTCCAATCTCTGCTCCACTATGAATTTCTGTTTGAGATACCAGGCTGTTCCTAGGAGAACAAGTTCTTCCATCTGGAGCAGTGCAAAGGCAAAATAGTGATGTCAGAATGTACTTGTATGGAGTTTGCTTTATCTCCTGCTTCTCACCACTCAGCAGTGAAATTGTGCATAGGAATTCAACTCTCAATGAGGATGTGAATGCGTACAGTGAATTCTATGACAAAGAAAGGTTGCCTTTGCTAACAGGTGAATTTCACCTTTATTTGCCAGCATTTTAAAAAAAAAAAACTGAGCCTTTAAACAGTTGGAACGGAGGTAGGGAGCTATTATTCCAGTATAGTTCCAGCAGCAACATAAGTTCTCCCATTCCTGTCCATCTGCTGAGTCATTGCTCATGGCTGAATTGGCTCTGTCTTGTTTCCTCCTCCTGAGAGACCCTTCCTTTTGAGGAGACTAGCAGCCAAATGAGTGCTTCTGTGTAGACTCTGGGTTCCCCACCAGGTCTTCTGCCACCCTTGCTAATTAGCTGGCATCATCATCAGTTAGTTATATGCCGCCTTTCTTACTGTAAACAATTCTCAAGGCGGCTCACAACTTCAAAAGTTTATGTTCATGTTTCAAGTTTATGTTCACTAGCATAATAAAATTTAGCCAGGAATAAATAGTAGTGTAATGGAAACATCTCATATTGATAAATATACAATAAATTAAACAATCCAGCAATAATTCGTAAGAAGGACTGAAAATAAAAATAACAGAACATAATGCAGATAAGCAGCAAGTTATGATATGCTGCAAGAAGAATAAAGCAGAAGAAGAAATATGTCAGAAGAGTTGTTCCTTGCAAATATTCAAGAAATAATTCATGAAATTTACAGTTGCACATACTGTATGAAGTTTTTTCACTATTGTACTTTGGATGCTTTAAACAGCTGTAAGGCAAAACTTGCAGTTTAGCTGTGCATTGACCCTCTTTGCATACTTTTACTTAAGGGGAGAAAATGGAGAACATGTGTTTATCAAGGTCTCAGGCTGCCTTAGGACTGCTGTGGGTTCTTCCATGTCCTCAGTTGGACTGGAGGTCTGCACAAGGTCTCACACCTTTTCCTCAGAGGAGGTCTCCCTGAGACACTAGCTGGGCAAATCCTGAAACAGATTCAGTTTTTCAGTGCAAACTTTCTTTAATGAATCTTTACCTTGAATTAAGACGGATCTTAAATGTTGTTGTTGTTAATTTATTTCTATACCGCCCTTTATCAAAAGATCCCAGGGCGGAGTACTACATTGAGAACACATTTTACAGAGCATCATAATAAAAACATAATAAAAAGCACATTAACAAGACAGCATAATAATAAAACAATGATAATAACAGCCCCCCAAGCTTTAACAGGCCATAGATTATTTAATAGCAAAAGGCCTGGGTAAAAAGGAATGTTTTTGCCTGGCGCCTAAAGACATGTAATGATGGTGCCAGGTGAGCCTCTCTTGGGACAGCATTCCACAGTCAGGAATCCACCACAGAAAAGGCCTGTTCTTGTATTGCCATCTAAGCCTATACCATAACCACTGGAGAGACTACTACTGGAGAGACTATAGAAATTGTCACCAGGAACCCCTCTAACGCGGTTAGAATACTTGTGAAAACAAAGTGTTGTGAAGAAAAATGATATATTAAAATTGTAAGTTACTTGGACACATAACCTTGGAATGCTTGTTTCAAGAGGCTGACGTAGTGAATACAGGGCTGTTTTTTGTTGTTTTTACAGATATAGCAGATGTTGGAATAATAAAATCATCTCATGTGATCAAATGGGGGAAATGCTATGAATAGATATTGCAGAAGAGGGTTGGAAGATAATACGGTCTGGCACCCAAAACAGAGCTCTCTGTATAAGTGTAAATTAATCTGTAATCTGTAGCTCACATGAGAACAGTTAAGTAGTTCAGCAGTTGAATGGTCTAGGCTGGAGAGCTGATAACCACCTGCTCTCTTCCAAGGTCAACTAAAGCTCCTGAAAAATGTTTACATGGCTGAGGTCAGCTGACATGCGTGTAGCAGCTAAGGATGGTTCCAAACCAAGGTCCTATGAGTGTTCATGGTAGGCAAGTGTTGCTCTAAGGCAAACCTAGCCAAGATAGGTTGACTCCCCAATCTCAGGTTAGTCCCTCAACCAGCCGTACTTCTGTCTTAAGTGGATTATATTATCTTCCTCTGTACGATAGTGTAGAGATTAATAGTTTTATCTTGCTATAAAACCCTGTTGCCAATGTGACAAAAAAGGCATTTTATTCACATTGCAAAGTAGTAATAGTTTACCATGTTCACCTGATGCTCAAAAACATTAGGAGCTATCAGTGGCTTTTGACTGTTCCTTTGCCAGATGTGGGGCACGCACAGGAAGGTTTAAGGAAGCAATTTGTCCCTTGAGCCTTCTTCAGATGAAGTGCTCAGCAGCACCAGTACATGTTCTGTGGAAGTCTACAGAGTAAGAAGAGGTAGCTTCAGCCAGTTGGTGAGGCAAGCGTTATTCCATTACTTAACAAGCCAGCACGTGGGCTATGTAAGCAAGAACACACGCCAGGGTGTGTGTTCATCAGTCAACACGCGAGGTGTGCGTAATTGGCAAGCACACACCCTGGAACATGTTACTGCACTTATAAAAATGGCCATTTAACTTTTATTAAAAGCGTGTAGATACAAAGTGTGCCTAGTTCTCAGAATGCTAACTTCTTCAAACAACGTTATGTAGCTTAGTTGCATTTTATCTCAATTTTTCTGTTTCACTTTGTTGGCAAGCAACTTTTTCGTTTCCGAATGCTTTTCTGTCTCAAATCATACCCTTGGGGTGCAAAAAGGTCTTAGTACCCCAAGTGATCTTGAAGGACAGTTGTAACACCATGAAAAGCAAACATTGATGCTGTAGCACATGTTTCTAAGTGAGAGGGCCCCATAACTGCAGCGAAGGAGGTAAGCTGCAGGCTTTCATTTATTTGTACAGTAGTCTTTTGCCAGTATCTGTGAGCCTATATAGCTTAAACCAGTTTATTTTTAACAGAAAATAGCTACAAAGAAATACTAGTTAAGACATGTTTGTGCTAATGGCTGAAACTGGAATTTAGGCAGACTGTGATGTTTGGCCTGCCCCCCCCCCCACGCCACCCCCTTTCCTGTTTTAAAAAAAAGAGTCTGGGAAAGACATGAAACAGAAATTATTATTGTTAATATTTACAAAATGTTTCATTGAGGGGAAAGCAAGTAGCAGAATACAATTCTGTGGCACTTAAACATGGTCTTCCCTATTCAACAGTTTTGTTCTACTCTATGTGAAATGTTAAGTGATAAAATGTGGGCTTTTTTGCTTCAGTTACCACTAATGGTAATTACAGAAAGGACATACCATTCTGGTGTTTTGGGCATCGAAGCAGTTCTCAAAGTATCAGCAGGTGGCAGTCAAGCCAAGCTTCAGTTTAAGCAGCTAGAGTTTAGAAGTTTAGGAGATACAGTGCATATAGAAATTCTGAGAGATACTCTGTCAGGTAAGGCAGATGGGACCTTTGTTGGGTCGAAACACATTGGGCTTTGTAAGCTGATACATGCACATACTTTTACATTGGAGGAGAAGAAATTTGGCTCCTATCTAGCTACGAATACAGAATGCTTTGCTCTTTAGAGTAATGCAATTTTAAGGCAGTTCTTGGTTGAGCTGTAGAAGTATGGAGTTCCATAGCCAATTCTTTCTGCTTGAGAATAAAATGGCCTTAGGTATGTCTGTGGGAGACATGGAGCTTTAAAAGCTGTACATGGGGTCAGAGGAGACCTTCAGTGCTACATCCTGGTAGACATTTCTGTTTGGGGATAATCCCAATCCAGTAAACAAAGGATATAAACAATATGGTGCCCTCCAGATGGGGAAGGGCCATAGCTCAGTGGTAGAGCATCTGCTTTGCATGCAGAAGGTCCCAGGTTCAATCCCTGGCATGTCTAGAAAGGGCTAGGAGATATTCTTGCCTGGTACCACGGACACTCACTTCAAGTCAGTGCAAGCAGTACTGAGCCACATGGACCAGTGGTCTGACTTGGAACAAGGCAGCTTTCTACATTCCTATGTTCAGATGTTTTAGATTCCAACTCCCATCGGCCTTGACTTGTATGATTTGTGTGCTTGCAAGACATAAACTCGGCACTGACAGCAGCTTATGGTTTATGCAAGCATTCTCCCTAGGAATATGCTTGAAAAAAGTGGGAAACCTACGTAATATTTCTGAGTTGAAGTACCACAAAAATTCATAGATGCAAATTCACCTTGTCATATTTATTTTGCTCTTCTGTAAAATGCAACACAAATAGTGGTCCTGGTCCCACTGGGGTCCTGATATTGTGGTTTTCTGTCTGAGGTCTTGATATCAAATGCTGCTTTCTAAGTTAACCACGGTAGTCAAAGAAGCTTCTTGTTTTTTTCTCTTCTGGAAATTACTCCTGTCAGAAGCAACACCATCTCAAGCTTGCTCTCAAACTGTTTGCTAGTCCTTATGCTCAGCAGACTTCCATTCTGCTAGCTGGGTCATGTACGCCACTTAAAATGAAAAAACTGTGGGAAATACTGTAGATTTTCCTCATGAGTCAAGGTATTTACTGCGCATGTTTCATCTCATTATACCTTAAGGGGTTAACGTTATGCATATTAAACTAACAGCACAGTTTACACTAAGAGTTATTTAACATCTACTGGCGGTATTACTGTACTTCCTGTTTTGTGTTCACAATAAAAGGTTTCTAAAGAGCTGCCTTTGTGTAAATACTTCACTTACATTCTAGGCAAGTATATTCACGTCTTGAGCTAAACACGAATAGAGTGATGTTTGGAACACTGCTAAAGAAGGAAATCTTTGTGCTTCATAAATGATACCCTTGAAACTTTATAAGAATATGATTTGGAAATGACATTTGTATATTTGTTTTCTCTTCTTTTATTACGGTGGTTTGAAAGTGGTGGATGGAGTGGGGTGGAGGGAAGAAAATGTTTACTGTTCATCAGTCATTTTTGTCCACATTTTGAAAAGAATTGACTGTATTTTTGTAACATACCTGTGTATTTTAAATTGAATATGTGTATTAAAAATGTAAAAAGTGTTCTAAACACTTATGAATTGTCTTAAGGGGTTTAAAAAATGTTTGGCATCTATTTTAATGCAACATTATTATTATCCCCTTCCATTGAAAAAGATGATGTATCATTTTGGCCACTGTTTCTAAGATTAGAGTGATTAAACAAGCTAGTGAGTCAAGTATGCACAGAGCATCAACAATCTTATTTTTTAGCACAGCACATGCATTCATCAGTCAATTTTATTTGTTCAGTTCTCCACTCTTCAACATGGCACCTCCTGAGGTGAGTTATGATCATTGCTTGACAACAAAGCTAAACAAAACAATACAAAACAAATAAGAATACTGACCCAGCAAAATATCAGAGCAAATCATTATAGTGTAGCTGAGTATTGGGGATGGACTACAACCTTATCATCCTTGATCACTGGCTATGCTGACTGGGGCTGGGAGTTGGGAGTCTAAGTGGAAGGCTACAGGTTTCCACCCCTGGTTTCACCAAGCTAGTGTAGTTCAAAAGCCTGGTGAGATAAAAATGGTATTTTCCTGGAGCTTGAAAGACATGAGATTTAGTGCTAGGCAAGCCTTCCTGGGGAGAGCGTGTTACAAAAGGAGGCACTTTATTTGGGTGAAGGAACTCAAAGAAGGGCCTTGAAAGACAAGTTTAACATTTAGGCAAGTTCATGTACCAATTGAAAGTCTTTTCATGCCTATGATGGTACAGTCTGCTGCACCGGCCTTTGTGCTTTATCAAAAATTGTTCTATTTTCAACAGATTTTTCTTCTGTATGACAAACATAACAAGTGCTGTGTACTGGCCTAGTCTCATGTACTAAGTATGTTGGTAATGTCAATAATCCAACGTAGAGGCTTTTTGTTAGGCCCCCAGCAGCTACAACACATTGCATTTTTCTCTCCCTTTTAGCTGATAGCTCTGGCTTTGGCTGTACCACCGATACATGACAGGTTATTTCTATTATTCAGTGAAGTTCAACCAAAGCACCTAGGTGGCCATAGGGAGCCTCTTCCTAAGATAGGGGTGGCCGCTGTGGTGCCCTGTAGCTGTGGTTGACTCCAATTCCCATCAGCCCCAGCCAGCAATGGCCCATGGTCAAGAGTGGTGCAAACTGTAGCCCAACAACATCTAACCTGTCCTCAGGTATCCAACACTGAACAGCCAGTGTTAGTTAAGCCAGTGTTTAAAAAGCAAAGAACAAATAAAACCTCAGTGGGGAATCTCAGCTACTCACCAGATACAATCTCCAGCTTGGCATCTTCCTCACTGTGAACTGACATATGTAACCAATATAATATGATCAGACAGAGCCTCTGCATACGTGCAGGCTATAAACCTATTTTTGAGGTCTGTGTTTTAAACTTAAAAGTCACGTCTAAATTTTGTTGATAAAACCTTTCAGAATAGCTGTCGGGCATCGGGTGAGTTGAGAATTTTATTTTGATATAGGTAAGACAAAGAACATAGAAGAGTAGAGTTGGAAGGGATCACAAGGGTCATCTAGTCCCACCCCCAGGAATGCAGGAATCTTTTGCCCAACATGGGCTTGAACTTATGATTCTGAGATACTCTACTGACTGAGCTATTCCAGCTCATCCAGATGTTAATGCCTTTTTAAAAAACATTCTTAGTTTTAAAAGAACATTCTTAGCTGTAGAGACTTACTTGCTTTCGATGGGCATTAGTTTTATTGTATTCTGAGGAAAATGTAAATTGAATAATTGAAATCATGTATAGCCTCTTATGTCATTTTGGAAGAAAGGTATAAATAACTTCTTCTAAAGATAATAAACATTTCATTTATGGTAGCTGTCTAAACGTAACTGTTTCCTAGAATGAGGTTAGCTGGAGAAGGCTAACGATAAATGGCTGCAAGATAAATGAGGAATGTGCTTGGAATTCATTGACTTAACTAGTTACTTAAATCAATCTTTGTTTTTGTATAAAAGTGGGCCTGCAAGTTTACTTTTATATTTCTAAAATACCCATGTTATTTTATGGTAAACGTATTGTTACGCTCACCCCAATCTTGAAGAAGTGAGAGGTTTCAGGAGCCCTAGTAGAAACGCTCTCCAAAGTTTCAGGCAGGTGTTTAAACCTGCGACCCTTTGATTGCAAAAACTGGTGAACCAGCCCCGAGCTATGATATAGATTCCTATATAGATCCCTTAACTCAGCTGTCACCCAGCTTGGATATTGGCTTGTCTTTCGACTGTTTCTAAATGTCTTGCTGGGGCGCGGGTGGCGCTGTGGTCTAAACCACTGAGCCTTGCGCTTACCAATCGGAAGGTCAGCAGTTTGAATTCCCGCAATGGGGTGAGCTGCTGTTGTTCAGTCCCAGCTCCTGCCAACTTAGCAGTTCGAAAGCATGTCAAAGTGCAAGTAGATAAATAGGTACCGCTCTGGCGGGAAGGTAAACGGCATTTCCATGTGCTGCTCTGGTTTCACCAGAAGCGCCTTAGTCATGCTGGCCACATAACCCAGAAAAACGGCGGACAAATGTCGGCTCCCTCGGCCAGTAAAGCGAGATGAGCACCACAACCCCAGAGTCATTCGCGACTGGACTTAACTGTCAGGGGTCCTTTACCTTTACCTTTTAGATGTCTTGCTAACTTTGGCCTCCAGCTACAGGCCTGTTCATTGGCATCTTCTTCCTCTGAAGATTTTATTCTGATTATTGAGGGCATACTGCCCATGATTAATGGTGGAGATTTGTGCCCCCTCTAAACTCCAAGGCCCCTCTTGCTCCAAGGCCCAGAAACTTTCTTGAATATCATTTGATGCACTATTCCTACTCCCTTTGCTGCAACACAACACCTGCAGCCTCTAGCCCAACTCTGTACCCCCCTTTTCAGTACCTTGCTTAGCGATTTTACTTCCTGCCTTGTATCTGGGATTACAGAAGTCTAGCACTTGCAGTTTCTCATGCTATCCTATGCCACTGTGAAAAAGTACTAGCAGAGAGAAATTTGCATCTTAGTAGCAATGTGTGTAAGGGACGCGGGTGGCGCTGTGGGTAAAACCTCAGTGCCTAGGACTTGCCGATCGTCATCCCCGCGGCGGGGTGCGCTCCCGTTGCTCGGTCCCAGCACCTGCCAACCTAGCAGTTCGAAAGCACCCCCGGGTGCAAGTAGATAAATAGGGACCGCTTACTAGCGGGAAGGTAAACGGCGTTTCCGTGTGCTGCACTGGCTCGCCAGATGCAGCTTGTCACGCTGGCCACGTGACCCGGAAGTGTCTTCGGACAGCGCTGGCCCCCCGGCCTCTTAAGTGAGATGGGCGCACAACCCTAGAGTCGGACACGACTGGCCCGTACGGGCAGGGGTACCTTTACCTTACCTAGCAATGTGTAATGAACGATTTATATTATGGAAATATTGAACTTTTATTACAAATATTTTATAGATATAATTGTTCTGTCTCTGTAAAAGCTGATGAAAACTTTTTTCACTTTAGATATCATCTGCATCATTTGAGCACAATAGGGGAGTGGAGCTGGGGGAGGAGAACAAAATATGGGTTGGACATCTTTCAGCTGGCAGAGCAGATTATCAATGAGCACTACAGCTGCACTATTTGAAATGTCTTTAAATTTGGCATGTTTCCGTTTCCTTATTCATTTTCTTTCTTTCCTGACTGTTCCAATAATAGTTTCTTGTTTCCGTTGAACAAAACTAGCAGTTAGTGGTCAGTTAGATATCAGTTAAGCACAGGAATGTATTCATTATAAACAGGCACTTCCCAATCTAGACCAGGACTCAAGTGTCTTAGCCTTTCTTGCTCTAGTCTAGACAAATGTTGAGGTGAAAAGACTTGTTTTACAAGTAAAAGGCAATATGGGAAAATATTTTTATAGGAAATGTGCCTGAAATCTTCAAATCATTCCAGAGTGATATAAAGTTCAAGGTCGTTAAATTTAGCATACTGGAGAGGATAAATGAACACATTTAGATTTATACCTGGTTTTAATATGAGATGTGTGTGTTCTTTATTGTATTTTTAATTTTATGTGCCTCTCTCTGATACTACTTTGCAATGGGAAGCTAACAAATACTTTTAATAAAATATTTATTGTGCCTGTAGACTGGGGATGCTTGGGAGACATTAATCCCTTTGTTTTTGAAAGGTTGCTTTTTCCTGCATTGCCAATATTGCTATATCATATAAAGAATGAAACTGATAATTGACAAGTGCTCCAAAATGCTTTGCTTTTTCATATTTTAACTGTGATTGTATCTAAAGGTCAGCCTTTGGTCTTTTTTATATCTTCCATCCATTAATTGTGGGACATATCTTGGGCTTTCTCCCATCTGAAATGATGTCCCTGGTTTATTCTTTGCATTGTAGTCATACTGGTCCTCATCCAACACAGACAATGCTTAATTTCAAGAAAAGTGATGCTTGGTTCAGTCATGTCTGGAAACACCCCCTTTATATCTAAAAGTCCTTTGCCATTATCCCTGATGTGTGGGAACTCTCTGGTAGTTACCCAGTGGTGAGACAGGTGAACTCTACACCTGTGTAGAGGCACTTGTCTATTTTTACCACACATCTTCCGGGACCGACATTGAAAACAGATGCCTGGGCTGAAGCCTGGCAAAATTAAGTACTGAGCACAGTGATGCATATACAGTTCCCAAGTAATGAATGAGAATAACTTTGCTGCAGGAAGCAGGGACACTGCTGTGGGAAAGCATCTGTTCATTGCTAGAAAGGAAAGATACATCAGAGTAGCTGTCTGCTTCTGTGAGGCAAAGTGCACGCTAAATAAGATACTGTATTTTTTAAATGAGAGTATATTTTTAAAAACGTGTGTTGAATTTTGTATCGATATAATAAAAAAATTAAGTGCCTTCCTCCCCAAAAATGAAACACTGCATAAATATATGATACTATGGATAAAAGTACCAGAGCTCAAAGCAGTGTTGTGTGGATTATAAACAACAGAAAGCAAGGCCCCAAGCATCTGACCAAGTAGTGCAACTGGGCTTCACTTCGAAGCTCACACAGCTTAATTGTCTGCCAAGGAAAGCCCTTAAACCTCATCAGCCTCAAGTATGTGATGTTTTCAGGACTTAACTTCCCCTCAAGCCTGGCAATTGCAAAAGGTTGGTAAGGCTCACTAAATAAAATTAAAAATCAAACTCCAAAGCAGTGTGTTTTGAAAAGCTCTACCAAATTATTGTGGAACACAAGTGTGGATAACCATGAACCTTTTCCTGAGAAAACTGTAATTTCGTTTGTGGATTTCACTAAGTGTTGTCCCACTTGCACAAGGAGAATTTTTGCCAGGACAAGTTTAATTTGGACTTCGATGGTTTTGTAATGTAAGAGATTGTGCTTCTTAAAAGGTTTAGGACTTATGTCTCAAATAGCAGGAAATATCCTTGCCCCAATATCCCTGCTTGGCAACTCCATTCCTCATAGAAGGCATTGCTAATAGTACTGTTTGTGCTCCAAAGGTACTCTTGATATCAACTAAAAATATAGAGCAGTATATGGTGCTCCTGTTCCGCTACATTGAGAAACTTCTGTTTGCAAAATGGAGCTTTCCCCTCCTTTTCCTGGCAGTCGCCATGTGCCCCCAAAATCTGCTCTAGAGATTTCAGAAAACCTCTGGAGTAGAACTGAGTGGGGGATGGAGAAGAGGAAACCCTAAGCTTTCAGTGTTGTAGCTGCACTTCTCTGGAATCATGTTCCAATAGAAATTAGACAAGTGCATATCCATATTGCTTTTAGGTTGCAATTGAAAACTTACCCTTTTAAGTGGATTTTCCTTGGTGTGTATTATGTTATAATACATACTGAAATTGTGTAACTTGACATTTGTAGGATTTGGTGTGTTCACATTTTTTTCTTATTATACATATTGCTTTTAGAAACCTGTGTTGTGCATGACTTTGGGAACATTTTTGTTTGGAGGCAGTTTATAAATGCTTCAATAAATTTCTGTTGGTGCAAAATTCACAGAAACGAAAATAAGTTTTATTGATTGGTTTGGAGCATTATTTATTGCAAATACAATTTGTCAGCTACATATTTGTGAGGCAGTTATCTCTCTTTGGTACCTGCTTTTGTTCTGCAAAAGGCATTTCACTAATCAGTATTTTCATCTCTGATGTCATCTCTGATGTCGGAAATGGATTAAAGGGGGGAACTTGTGGCAGAACAATGTGTGTATGTGTTCTCTTTGCATTAGAGGAACAGAGAGAATATTTGGTGCTAAGCGCTCGATTGATAGAATGTGGCACGGCTCCTTTAACCTCCTGCCAATCTTCATGACAGAAGACAATGTAAACGGTCTTCTCTGTGATGAGCATTTCATGGGAAGTCGTGCGTTTTAATTGAGTCAACGTTTCACATCTGTTCTGTGTCATGACAACTTCCTCACGGAACTCGGCTGAGGGGGAAAGAAAAGGGAGGAGAAATGAACTGCCTTACTTTTTCTGCAAGAGTGCCTAAGGGAATTACGAGCTGCAGTGATTTTAAAACAGATGCTAACGCCATGGCTTGATAACTTACCATAGTACAAAAGTGTTTTTACTTGCTGTTAAGCTTCTCAGTTGTCTTTGTCAAGGTCTGAAACCTGGGGCTAATTTCATGTATAGATTTACCTCAACAGGAGAGCTTGTAAATTATTATTGTGGAATAAAAACAAAACAAAACAAAAAACCCAATTTTTGTCTGAAATATGCACACACTTTTAAGAAGTTCAGCGAATAGGTTTTCTGACTGTTTTGTTATTCATGGATCTTTTCTGCAAATTTAAAAATAGATTATTTTTTTTTTTAAAATTAAGAATATGTTTTTTTCATTATCATATCACACAAGATTTCCATGTGCTTTGGGCCAGACAACTCATTCACCTGTATTTTAATAGAGACAGGGGTCAGAAATCGCTGTAGCTTGTTCACATGGGCTTAAAATACCCTTGAAAAACTAAATTTTAACTTCTTATGTTAATAAAGATTCACGTAAAGCAGAAAAATCAAGGCAATATATTTATTATAGCTCTTTAGCTGTAAGCATCATCCCTATTGGGACGCGGGTGGCGCTGTGGGTAAAACCTCAGTGCCTAGGACTTGCCGATCGCATGGTCAGCGGTTCGAATCCCCGCGGCGGGGTGAGCTCCCGTCGTTCGGTCCCAGCTCCTGCCTACCTAGCAGTTCGAAAGCACCCTTAAGTGCAAGTAGATAAATAGGTACCGCTTTATAGCGGGAAGGTAAACGGCGTTTCCGTGTGCTGCTCTGGTGCCGGTTCGCCAGAGCAGCTTCGTCACGCTGGCCACGTGACCCGGAAGTGTCTCCAGACAGTGCTGGCTCCCGGCCTCTTAAGCGAGATGAGCATGCAACCCTAGAGTCTGTCAAGACTGGCCCATACGGGCAGGGGTACCTTTTACCTTTATCATCCCCTTGGGAATGTATCTTTTCCTAATCCCATGGAAAGTAAATGAACTTCTAAAGCAAGAACAATAAAGTTACTTGCATTATTTTCAGTAGGACTAATGTTTCTAGATGTTGGTCATTTACTTGAATATTGTAGACTCTATATAAAGAATAAAAATAAAACAGCCCCTTCTTACAGATTTACTATCTAACAGACACAGCACAAAAGGCAAGAGGGATGTGCAGGATGAACAAAACAAGCAAACTCAGGCACAGTATATTACTGTCTCAATAATGAAAAGCTGTAATGGAGAAAGATCAGGTAGGCAAGGAACAAACTGTCAATTGGAGTCTTAGCTGAGGGCCTTTCTTCTCATGCTCCTATCTTATAATATTTAATCAGGCAGTGTGTTATCAAATTATAAAACACTGTAATGAGTGAAAGTAGCAATGGGATGTGAAGAAATTCAGCGCAAGAGGAATGAAGTAGAAGTTGGGAAGAGTAATAGGAAGAGACTATAAATTGAAGACTATAAATTAAAATCATAGTTTGTACATAATTAATATCTTGACTTATGTGAATTCTAACCACTAGTTATGCTCCTGCAACCTTGGAAAGTGAGTAAGTGATATAGAATACGGGTTTTAAAAATTACAGTTGAATACAATGTTAGACAACTGCTAGCCAACCAACATATTATGTATTTCCTATGTATGCTAGTTTTTTATTTTCCTGAACTTCTTAATTAGTGTAATTAATATCTTGTAGCACTATGTTGAAAATCCTGTCCAGCACAGGGATGACTTTAGAACAGGTCTCCCATTGAGAATAATTGTTTAAAACAAAAAGTGGCGGGGAGGGGAAGGCAACCTAAATTATACCAACTTAGCCACTTTTGAAGTGGTAAGTGCTGCATTATTACAAAAGCTGCTTTTCTTTGCCTTTGTTCTGTCATTACCCAGGATGAGATTGTTGTTTTATAAACAGTGTGCAGTACTGGGTGCCAGATGAAAGCATAGCCAGGAGATTAGATTACATTATAAAGGGAAAGACACAGGAAGATGCATTGAGAATGGATCTGCTGCTAACCACCAGGTAATTATCAAGGTCCATAATTATAAAGGGGTAGCCTTCTTTCTCATGTCTGTTTTTAAATGATAGATGTGATTAAGAGCAGATTGGTTACCCCCACCCTCCATATAAACAGTCTGTTCTTTACTAGATTTTGTAGCAAAAAGGTAAAGGTATTAAAGGCACTCCAAAATCATGATGTATTCCCAAAAGCAAGCTAATTTCTAAGTAAAGTAGCTGTTATATAGGGCTGATGATGCCATTTTGTATTTTTTTGTGAGCTGTTATCTGATACCTACCAATTAGTATTTTTCAGCAATCGTCTTCTTTTAAATTAGAAATGCAGAAGTAGAAGCCCACCAAATCCCAATCCAACCCTTTTGTTTTCAGAAAATAAAAATCCCTTTCAGTGTCGAAGGTTGGTTGAAACTTCCTTTGCTGCCTAAAGGCATCCTGTATCTTGGTGGTTCTAGAACAGAGATGGGGAACTTGCAGTCCTACAGATGTTTTTAGACTACATCTCCCATCATCCCTGAACATTGGCTCTGTGGGCTGTTGCTGATGGGAGTCTGACAATATCTGGATTCCCACAGATTCACCATCTCTGCTCCAGGTAATCACTAAGCAAGAGGTGCTTTAAAATATACAACACATCAAGTAAAGTAATAGTCAATAATCCATTACAATATAATATAATATCACACAATGAAATTAAATATCAGCGAAGAATAATTAAAAAGAAATTCACACTTAACAATTACTGTATTTTTTGCCCTATAGGACGCACTTTTTCCCCTCCAAAAATGAAGGGGAAATCTGTGTGCGTCCTATGGGGTGAATACAGGCTTTCGCTGAAGCTTGGAGAGCGAGCGGGGTCGGTGCGCACCGACCCCTCTCGCTCTCCAGGCTTCAGGAAGCTATCAGCAAGCCTGGGGAGCCCGCGGGAGTTCCCGCAGGGCTCCCTAGGCTGCGGATAGCAGCCTGCTGCACGGAGCGCGGGGCGCGCTGAAGCAGAGCACCCCATGCTTCTGGCAAACATCGGCCAGCCCCACAAGCTCGGGGGACAGCGGGGAGGCGCAGCGCCGCCATCCCGCTGTTTCTCAACCTGGTTTGGAGGCTGGCGCTGGGGAGAAATGCGCTTCTCCCCAGCGCCAGCCCCACAAGCTCGGGGGACAGCGGGGAGGCACAGCGCCGCCATCCTGCTGTTCCCCGACCTGGTTTTGGGGGGGAAATAAAGGGAAATTTTTTTCCCTTTATTTCCCCCCAAAAAACTAGGTGCGTCCTATGGGATGAAAAATACGGTACAATAAATAATTACTAAACTATAATCAATATGTATTGTGACTTGCTATTATTTTTAATAATAATATTATTTTTGACCAAACTGCGGGAGGCAGTGGAGGACAGAAGTGCCTGGCGTGCTCTGGTCCATGGGGTCATGAAGAGTCGGACACGACTAAATGACTAAACAACATTATTTTTAAAGTACCCCTATACATACAAAACCATGTAAAGGGATCAAATTGATAAGGACCTGCAATTTATGAAATTATTATAAATAAATAAATCTCTGGGCTTCTCTTCCCAGCTACATCTAAGAAAGACTCCTAAGGCTGAAGGGTAGTAGGGCGAGGCAGGCAGAAAAAGCCATTGCCTGATGGCAGGCACAAATGAAACTCACCAGGTGACTTTGTGTAGTTCCTGCCTCTCAGCCAAATATACATCACACAGATGAGGCAAGGATACAGTGAGAAGGAGAATTAAAATAAGTTGTCTTGAGCCGTTAGGAAGAAAGGCATAATATAAATTTAATAGAGAAGTTTACTCTCTGGTAAGCGTGCCCCAGATTCATAGCTTTAATGGCAAAGAGGTCATCTGGTTATGCACTTGGTTTTTGCTTTTAAGTTCCCTATTCAGCTTGAATTGTTGAGGAGAAGGTAGGATGTGCCATAATGAAATTTCCACACTTCTCCAGCTGAATCCTCCTGATCATGGACCTCCTATAATCTGTTTAAAGATGGCAGCTAATGGGGCCCTCATAAAATCTAGGCACCCTCTGCCCCCCTGTAATTTGAACAACCTCCTTATTGAAATAATTAAAATGTGTTAAATTTCAAATTAGACTTCATCATCCCTTCTAAGATGCCTTTTCTGAGCATCTCAATACAGACAGTTAAAATTGTAAGCTGCTTCTTCCTTTGTGTTGTTCTTTATATTAACTGTTGATTCCCCTCTTTCCGCCAATGTATGTTAAAGCATCTGTTGACAAAACTCAGCAAACTTTGCAAATGTGTAAATGTGTAAGGACAAGATGACAAGGTAATTTAAGTGCTCAATGAAAATCGTGTGTATAATGTTGTGTATGCAAGTCAGACAATGTACAGTCCTCAGAGCTTCAAAATAGAGAAACAGACAACTTTAAGTAGATTAAGAAGGTCTTCAGTGGCTCAACATAATGTGTAGTAGTAATTTGAAAATAAATAAAACCATTAAAAATCATAATGTGTAATAAACTGATCAATTTCTGCTTGTTTTGTATTATCTCCATAATAAGATGTACTGTATAACCACACACACATGTTTTGAGCTACATGAGGTCTGAAACTTTGCAGGAAAAAATTCTGAAAAATGACTGTTTCTGCTGGAATTACCTACATGTGCCAGTCCTGGCACTGCCAGATTTATTTATTTTTGTGAGTGTTTTAGGTTTTGGCACTGTCATATCATTTTATTGCTGCTGGTAGTTATCATTATTGCTTTCTACAATTTATATCATTACTCTTACTTTTTACATTTTCTGCAGGATTTCTAGACTACATTTAAGTGATCAGCAAAATATACTGAGGCCTGATGTCTTAATGCTAGTAACTATGCACTGAATTCCAGTCTTCAAGGGCTTTATAATCTGTTTAATATTAATCCCTAAAACAATCTTGAAAAAGTAGGTCACTTTTAGTCCTATTTTTACTGGTGTAAAGCTTGCCCAAGGCTGCTAATGATTTTGTGACTGAGCAGAGATTTACACCAAGGTTCCAAGTCTACATTCTCTCTACTGAACCACAAAGCTTCACACAATCCAAGTTGTGAAGTTTTATAATACTACTCATAATTTCTCTGTGAATTTTCTATTAAGGGTACACAGTTGGTAAGGGGAAATTTGCATCAGTTACTTCTTCATATGGCCTCCTTATCTGAAAATGTAATCTTTTAACCACCACACAAGTTCATTGTCATGATACGTATTCATTTATGTTTCATTTCCCCTGCTTTTTCTCTTTCCGAATAGGACCAGACTTTGAGTGTATTATTATGATTTCAATTGAACCTTTAAAAATGCAGCCTCAGCAATATAGCTATGGTATTGCACTAGCCACTGAAAAAAACTAGCCTATGCTTGGGCTTCATATTGCATTAGTAGCCTATGGAGGATCTAGATTACATGATGAGATTCAGTTTCTCTAGTCCTGTACATCAGAAGAGCTGGTGGAGCTTTTAGTGCACCTGCACAGGAGTGTCGCCGATCATATACTTCTTGTGCCCAATCAATGCATTACAACTGGCAGTGACTCGATAATCTGAGTTACTCTCCCCCAGTGACATGCCAGAATTTTCATGATAACTGATATTTCATTTACACCTGGAAAGACCTATGAAGGCATATTAGAGTTACTGGAAATTAGTTATTATTCATTGAATAGGAAAAACTTTCCCTATTCACAATGTGATGTTCTTTATAAGTAGGACTGAGCCAGTCAGTGTAGCCAGTGATCATGAGTAATGGGAATTATAGTCCAACCAGATTTGGGGGGCTGCAGCTAGCTACCCCTGCTGTAACTACATTAGAATTGTGTGGAGTTCTGAAACCCTGGAGAGCTTCTGACATTCAGTGTAGACTGTACTGAGACAGTTGGACCAATGATCTGATTATGCATAAAGCAAATTCCTATCTTCCTACTTTTTTGGCTGCTTAACAAAGTTGTGTTTATTGCCATGTGTGTATCCGTCTTCCTTAGAATATAGAAGTCAAGTCTCTCTGTATATCCCTTAGTTTATATGTTCACCATATTTAGCACAATCCTGAGTTTAGAAATGTGCCTGAATGCAGCTTTAAAGAAATGTAAAGGAAGCAGCACTGCTTCCTTTAGCTATTACCATTGCACTGTTTCAGTGTGACTCATTCAGTTCTTTAAAAAGAAATGAGAGGTAGTGGCAGGCAAGCAGCCTGTGTGACAGACTATATTGTGTCTGGTAATCAAACATGCCTATAGTATTTTCCCCCCCTGTGAGGAACTACTGAGTTAGTTCTTCCTTGCATCCTGATTAGGGAGGCAGACTGTAAAAGGAAGACGACTTGTGCTTAATAAGCTTTTTTTCCGTCAATAGCTTTGAAAGTGCCTGCCAGCGCTAGCAAGCTTTGTGCTCTGATTTGTTTATCATCACTTCCTTCCTATGAAACAGAATCAAAGCTCTGGTGGAAAAACAAAACAAAACAAAGCAAAGGCAAAATACACATTTGGGTGGGATTTAACGGCTTGGAGGCTGAATGGGTTTAGAAAAGAAAATCATTTGATGCTGTAGGTTAGTTTATTTATGCAGTAGGGAAGGCAGGAAAAACCCAGTTGCTAGAGTGCCAACTGCATTCAGTGTGGGTGTTTGTGTGGCTCAGGCAGACTTGCTGCATTATTCCTGTTGCACTATAGGAAAATTCCACTGCTGCTGTGAAAAGGGCATGCTAGGTGTCAGCTGAGTCGTTGGTTTGAGGAGCTTAAAGTGCTAAGGCGAACATTTCAGCCATTGCCTGTTGGGTTGAAATACCTGCCCCCTTGCACCAATTTTCTTCACTAGCTGGCTCTATTGCATGAGTACTTTACTGTTTTCTCTGCCTTGCTGTAATTGGGTCAAGATGCATGGTAAAAAAACAACAACTGGAATGCTCTGGCAGCTTACTAGAAGGCCTAGAGCAGCTAGTTTTCTCAGTACTGTGGAACTGCATTTTTCTACTGAGCATCCCTTAAGCTTTTCTTACATATACATTTGATGTCCTTTGTTTTGCTTCCTGCCTCTGCTTGATGTGAAATTGTAATCTAAACTGAAGCTTCAAATAACGCTGTGAAACAGCTTCATGGAAACCTTAAACTGGCCAGGGATTTTTGTGGTTGAACTGGTCTCCTAAAAGCACAAAGCTGCTTGAAAACGATTGAACAGGGAGCAATTTGCTGGGAGTCTTTCCTGCATGAACTCCATTGGAACTCATGGGAGCTGTGCAAATGAAATTCCCAATGATGACAGTTCCCACAAGAGGTGGTGGACTTTACTTTCTTGGAGGTTTTTAAGCAGAGTTTGGATGCTCATCTGCCATGTATGTTCTAGCTGAGATTCCTGCATTGCTGGGGGTTGGACTAGATGATCCTTGGGGTCCCTTCCAACTCTGCAGTTCTATGACTACCACATTTTTAAAGAGTTGGTAGAAACTAACTGGTTTTCTTAATCTGACTAAATACAGCACTCAAACAAATGTAGTTACTTCTACAGTGTTTTCTTCTCCAGTGGCATGTCCTGATGTGCAGTGGGGAATATCTGTGCATTTGCCCTTTCTAGGAGTCAATAGGAAGCCTCTGCTCACAGTGAGCTTTCAATTATATTAATTGCTTACTATAGGAACTTGACACTGGAGCCGTATTACATTTTTCATTCATTCTATGTTTTGACAGATGTTGCAGGTTCTTCAGTAGCTTCATGTTGAGTTTGCAGCATCACTTAAGCAGAGATCCTGGAAAGTTTGTAACTTCCATAGCAAGGTTTGGGTGACTAGCAGCTGATGATGAACTGATATGATAAAGGCAAAGGCGAAGTGGCTGTGGTAATTGTTGTGTTGTCTGTGTCTCAGGAAGAGGTGTGTCTGTCTCTTGCCTGCAGTAAAACTGATGACACATCCTGATAGACAAGTGCTACACAAAGACAGAAAGGAATTTATAGGCACCTGAAGGCAATACAAGCCGATGATGAAAGGCGTTCTCAATGTTAGACACTAATTCATAGTGAAATGAAATCCTGCATGGGCTTTGTGTCTGCAATAGAGCTTCCAAGGATGAAAGCCCCCAAAAAACTTTCAGATGGGAGCGAGTTGTAATTCAAGTGTAGTTCTGGTGCCACACTGAAGTTCACAAAAGAAAATAAAACTATTAATTAGAATTCATCTGAAAAGTTCTTATTATAGCTTCCTTTGTTGCCTGTGGCTCTTTTTTACTATTGCATTCTGCCCTCAAGTATTCTTGGTGACTTGATTTTACTTTTTGGCTTCCTCTCTGATAAATCATTTTCATACATTAATAACATCAAAGCATGCACTTGAAGTATCCCCCCCCCCCAAATTAGAAGAGAAATTGGTGAGATTATTTTTTTTATACTGGGGTATTATAAACCTTTCTCATCTCCACTTTTTTTTTTTTCTGGAGCTGCATGATAATCAGAAGGAAGGAGATGGCCATTCAGTTCCTCTGTCAAAGGGTGCAACAGTAGCTTTCCCACAAGGGAGCAATAAACCATCCATTATGCCCCTTTGTGGCAGTCTTTGATAAAGTGATTAAAGCGGAATAGGCAACGCTGGCTTCAGCAGAGCTTGCTGTATACTTGCCTCAAAATCCTAGCTAGAGTGTCAGGAAGCCATGAATATACTCTGCTGTCCTGCTTTCTCATACAGATAGCCTGCTTCTTCAGCTGCTATTTGTGCAGCTGCAACCAACATCTTTTTCTCTGGAAAAGACATAGCATCCGCTGAAGCTGACGTGTGTGTGGATCAGTTGTACAAGATCAGTTGACCAAGGATCAGTTGTACAAGACCATCATCTCAGCAGCACTCCTAGCAGACTCATCATTGGATGCTGTGCAGTAGTCTGCTAGAATGATGGTGCCTAACACAATAGCATGCAAGAACACCTGGCTGTGCTATTGGAGAAGGGGGCTAAGAGTCTGGTCCACAGGCTCACCTTGCCAGAGTTCCATTTATCAGAACTAAAGTGTTTCTAGAGCTGTGGAAGTCACTTAACAATGGAATTTAAAATGAATATAAGAAAGAATATGTGTTTTTATTTTATTTTTTATTTTTAGTATTGTAATGTGTTGTCTTTTGTGTGTTTTACATGTCATATTTGTTATAAATGTGGAAAACTAATAAAAAATATTTTTTTGGGGGGGGAAGTGTTTCTAGAGCCTCTAACAGCAAACCTAGTGGAGACAAAGGATAACAAGAAAACGTACCTCTTTGCACAAGAAGCAAGAGAAGATGGCCGGAACACTATACAGTCATACCTCTTGTTACATTTGCTTCAGGTTAAATCTTTTCAGGTTGCGTCCTGCGGCGACCTGGAAGTAACGGAACGGGTTACTTCCGGGTTTCGCCACTCGTGCATGCGCAGACGTTCAAAATAACGGATCCCATTCGCAACCAGAGGTACCACTGTATTCCTTTGGTTATTAGAAGCCCTCCACTCAACTGTAGAGTGCAGGCGACAGATCAGAACTATACAGTAACAGGCCAGGCTGGCTGGCAGAACCTCAACAGTCTCACAATCCGTAACCCTTAACTCTCAACAACTTCCCCAGAGAAGGAAAGAGATCCCAGTGTATGTGATGGCGCATTAGCCTGCCATCCCACCATAACAGAAGGATGCCTTCTCCAGTTCACCACAGGGTGGCAAAGGTCCAGTTCAGATCACTGCTTACTAGAAACAGTATCCGAGGGTTATGTTGTGGAAGACTGTACCAGCTATCAGATTCACTAGCTCACTTTAGGCAAAGAACTCAGCCAAGCACACTACAATTTGTTAATCAGTCTAGCATCTGATCCAAATAGGTTTCATAAAACTCAACCCCAATAAACTGCATCAACCCAAGGTTTACTCAGTATTCTTTTACAGTACCCAAGAAAAACAGGGATGTGTGGGCTATACTAGACCGCAAATGGCTAACCCAGGGTGTGAAGGAGTGACACTTCTGATTGTAAATTCTAAAGTCAATCCTAGCATCTGTCAGCAAGGATGACATCTTTCTGGCTTCAGTGGACCTGTCAGAAGCCTATCTCTACATCTCCATACATCAGGTGTATACAAATTCGCTTTGCTTCACGGCATCCGGCAGTATAACCAGTACAGATCCCTACCATTTGGTTTGACACTGCCCCTGCCGCCCAAGTTTTTACCCTGCCGCATTAGAGCCTTGGTTAGCAC
Organism: Podarcis pityusensis; assembly: GCF_964106645.2. Classification (NCBI taxonomy): domain Eukaryota; kingdom Metazoa; phylum Chordata; class Lepidosauria; order Squamata; family Lacertidae; genus Podarcis; species Podarcis pityusensis. The sequence continues at coordinate 48,352,030 of NC_138034.1, read as the reverse complement.
ACTTCCAGTTACAGAGAAATTCTTTCCATACTCATGTCTACAAACACATGTTTGTGATAAACCCTTCATTTCCCTAAAATAATTCAGCATATGGGGGTATGGATAACATTGCTTCTTCAGTCAATTGTGTCAGGCTATAAATTTTCAGCATTGCTCCTTCTGTTGGGGGCAGGGGTGGGTTGATGCTCTGAAATGGTTTAGAGTCTAATTCCAGGTGATTAGGTTTTCATTTTCTTTTACATATCATTGTTTAAATTCTGCTGCTTTGACACATTGTGTCCTAGAGCACTACCTGTTTACAATTCAGTACTTCCATTAGCTTAAGGCCCAGCTAAGCCGATCCTGTTCAGTGTTAATAAATGCCTTGCTTTTGACAGATGTTGCAGAAAGACCCTGATGGATGTGACAACTTCAGCCTTAATGTGGTAGTGATGAGAGAGGATACATAACTTGTCAGCTGTTGGGAGAACCAGAGTTCACTTCTCTTTCAGTAGAGCAAGATGTGCATTGCTTTACACTCCATCATGTAGTTTGAAAAGGAGGAAACTAAGGCAAGATGCAATAATCTACAGTCTTCTGGTCTTTCTATTTTAGCTGATTAAATGTGGCCTGAGGGTTTCACGTATAATGATCTTTAAAAACATTGCACATGGTAGAACTGAATGAAATACATTGCTGCATACTGTTGCAGTGGATGTGATTGGCAGAATAACTAAAATGGAGATAATTTTATTATTTAGTACACCTGTACCCCCGGTTGCTTTCAAAGGGCAGCTTTGATGGAATTATTTCTTTAGGTTTGTTAGGCTGAGGAATGGTGACTGAGTGGCCCACTGTCAACCCAGAAAGCTTCATAGATGAGCAGTGATTTGAGTCTTGGGCTTCCTGAACAAAATCAACATTATTAAAAAGAAACTAAAAGCAGCCTTTGGCATCAGATTGTATTTAATTTAGCATCTTATTTTCTGATGCCTATGGGAAGTCCAAAAACTGCAACAGCCCTCCTCCTACTGTTGTTACTCAGCAACTAGTATTCAGAGGCATGTTGACGCTGAACCTGAAGGCAATATATAACCATCATTACTAGAAGCAATTGATAGCCTTGTCCTCTGATTTTTTCTAATTTCCTCTTAAAGCTGTCCAGGTTTTTTAAATCATTATATGTAGTGGCAACTTCTATAGTTTAGCTTTGTACTGTGTGAATAAGCACTTTGTTTTGTCTGTCCTGAATCTTCCGCCATTCACCTTCATTGGATGACCCTTGATTCTAGAATTCTGACGGAGAGAGTGTTAAGCTTTCTCCGAGAACCTGTCTAACCCAATAGAAGCCATAGGTGGCAAGCCAGAGGGCGAGGCAAGTGCCCCTGCTCACTGGAGAACTCCTGTGATTACTTGAATGAAAACCACTTTTCACATACAAATTATGACTAAATTGTAAACTGGAAATTAAAATAAGGCTGCTATCACATGAAAATCAGTTCCAGCAAAATTACAAGGCTTATTTCAAAACAAGTAAGTTTAGGAGCTGCCAAAGAGTGGAGAATATTCTCCAGAGAGAGAGAGAGAGAGATGGGCTGCATTCATACTCCCATTTACTGTGCACTCCCTTCATTTCCAGTGCTGGGTTTTTAATTCACATTAGGTTATCCAAAATGCATGTGTATCATCTACTTTTTCTTTTAGCCCTACTGTTTCATGCTCTGTTCCTCAAACCAACTTCACACTGATTGGAGTCCTTAAATTATTCCTAATTTGGTCTCTAGTCAAGGTGTGGACACCTTTTTATGTGATGCCTCCATCAGTGTCCCCTAGTATGTACACAATCAAAAACAAATATAACACTGATGAAGCTGTGCTGATGTGATTGGGGAGAAGTGCTGTGAGACGCAGAAAAAACCAGAAAAAGGATAAAAGAAGGCCAGGGAGGTGGCATCTGGTTTGTAAACCATGGCTTTTGAGTGTGTGACAGTTGTATCTGCTCTGTGGACTACAGAGCCTGCACTAATCCTGCGCTGGCTGACACTTTGTAGATTCAGTGAGCTGGGACAAACAAGAGTGCACAGTGGAATGTATTTGGTTTAACTTCATTTCCTAAAGCTCTTGGGGCTAGTGCCATGCGATTGCTTCCATAAATAATGCTTGTAGCATTTTGTAACTTCTTGGTTGGCAGCACTTTCTGGTGTTTTGTGACATTTTAATTAAGTAATGGAATAATTTTAATGGAGGATTCTAATGTTGATTTATATTTAGATTATTTGTACTGTTTTGCATGTGTTGCTTATATTTCCCAGGAAGTATAACATGTTGTGTTTATCTCCTGACATAAGCAAGACTAAACAAAGCTGTAAACAGTAATGGCTGCAATTATTTCTCTCAGCGTTTGATTTTAAAATTAAACACTGGAAATGTATAAAAGGGCCCTTATATAATAGGACTTTATAATACTAAAAAGTATAATGAGCCTAAAAATGTGTAGAGGTTCGTCGTAAGTAATGCAGGAGGTAAAGTGTGTGCCAAAAATGATATATTATTAGTGAAATAACATGAAAGTGCATGATATCAGGGGAAATTGTATACTAAAGTGTATAATGGGAGAGATGTGAAACTGAAATTAACTAATACTTTTCACTACCTTTAGTGAGAACAAACCCATGGTTTCCTGAGCTCAGATGCAAAGTGATACTGGTTTGTTCTAAAGTGAAAGCAGACGCTTTCACTGTCCCCTCTTTCTCATGAAGGAGGATAAGACGGGAGGGGAAGGAATTGAGTTCTAGGAATGGCACGTTTCCAATAATCTAAACTGGTTTGGATGCTTATCTAAACTGGGCCGATCGGTGCCATGTACTATAGTACTTTGTATGGTGAGAATTTGTGGACTCCCTGTTCTCACCTTTGCAACCAGGTGCTTTGAGAGCCAGTGTGGTGTAGTGGTTAAGAGCGGTAGTCTCCTAATCTGGGGAACCGGGTTCGCGTCTCCGCTCCTCCACATGCAGCTGCTGGGTGACCTTGGGCCAGTCACACTTCTTTGAAGTCTCTCAGCCCCACTCACCTCACAGAGTGTTTGTTGTGGGGGAGGAAGGGAAAGGAGAATGTTAGCCGCTTTGAGACTCCTGAAGGGGAGTGAAAGGCGGGATATCAAATCCAAACTCTTCTTCTCTTCTTCTTCTTCTGATAAAACCACTGCTCCACATCTTTTCATTCAAGCCTTTAATGTATATCCTGAGTCGGCCCCGGACACACTGACCAGATGTCTGGAAGCTGTGGCTGGATGGCTGCGTGGGAGCCGGTTGAAGTTAAACCCTTCGAAGACAGAGGTCCTCTGGTTGGGTTGGGACAGCATGGGGTTGAGGGGCCAACTCCCATCTCTTGCGGGGGCTCAACTTGTGCCAGTGTCTTCTTTCAAGAGTTTGGGTATAACCTTCGACGCCTCCCTCTACAGAGGCGCAGGTTGCAGCTACTGCAAAGGCGGCATTTTTCCATCTCCGCCGTATCAAACAGCTGGTCCCTTAACTTTCCCACCCTGATCTGGCCACAGTGATCCATGTGATGGTCACCTCCAGGCTTGACTACTGTAACTTGCTCTATGTGGGGCTGCCTTTGATGTTGTCCCAGAAACTCCAATGGGTGTAGAATGCCACGGCCAGGCTCCTTACGGGGTCCTCGCTGCGGGACCGCATTCACCCAGTGCTTTTCCAGCTGCACTGGCTCCCGGTGGAGTACAGGGTCAGGTTTAAAGGTTTTGATCTTTAAAGCCCTTTGTGGCCTAGGACTGTCATACCTATGGGACCGCCACTCCTGGTATGCCCCGCGGAGGACCTTAAGGTCCATAAATAGCATCACTCTAGAGGTCCTGGGCCCTAAGGAAGTCAGATTAGCCTCAACCAGGGCCAAGACCTTTTCAACACTGGCTCCAGCCTGGTGGAATGCTCTGTCTCATGAGACCAGAGCCCTGCGGGATCTGATTTCTTTCTGCAGGGCCTGTAAGGCAGAGTTGTTTCGCCTGGCCTTTGGCTTGGAATCAGCCTGATCCCCTCCCCCTCTTTCCTTTTCCTTCTGTGATGGAACCCCTATTTGGGGACTTCCCTGGCTTTTTTTTCTGGCCCACGTATGACCAGTCTGGATAGTTGGCCATGGTGAAGATTTGACGTTTTTGATCTGGACTTCCACTGAAATGGAAGTTGTACATTTTAAGTTGTACTTTAATCCTGTTTTTAAGTTGTATTTTAATCAATTGTTTTTATACCTGATGTTAGCCACCTTGAGCCCGGTCTTGGCCGGGGAGGGTGGGGTATAAATAAAATTTTTATGATGATAATGATGATGACAATGAAGAAGGAGTTGCATACTTGATTCTGATATGTGTCATTTGCATGCTGTATTGATTGGCAGGTTGTATTGGATTCAAAGCACAAGTTTTCATGACACTTCTGTGTTAGGACAGCTCCTGGACAGGCTCTGTTCTTTCTGGCTGCAATGCTGGATTTTAGGATTAGCCATTTAATGGCAATTTTCCATGTGTACTTCATGGAACATTTGGTTTAGGCAACAGGCTAATTAGTCCATAAACAGTATATAGCAAAGATCTCAAATTGGAGCCATTTGGCCCTGCTTCCATGAGCAAAAGTATCATGCATATTGGTATCTTGTCTTTTAAGACCAAAAAAGGCATTTGAAAACCTCACATCAGATACCAATAAACAATCAGAGGAGGTGAAACCAACCATATAAAAAGGTATAATGTCACATGGTGATATTCTACTCCTATGTATGTAGGACTAACTATTCATTTTAGATTTGATTTAAAATGCATAATTGCACCCTATTCATATTTTAGTTGAGATCATTACCTCTTCAGATTAACAAACTGACACTGGGACATAAAAGACTCTACATCTTGAATTTTAATTCAGAATTATCCTGTTTATCTGGATGTGTTGTACAAAGAAGCCCAGATCTGGGCTGGTGAGCAGGGAGCAGATACAAATTATTGTGGCCCATTGGTCCAGAAAGGGACCACATATTGCATATGTTTTGTATGTCTCAGTAATATCATTATTTATATATTTTTTTATATCCATTGTAAAATTGGTGAATTTCAAGGAAAATAATAGTAGACTGAATTTTGTTAGTATTCAGCCAATATAAACTCTAATCAGTGAAAGAACTACTTATATATTAGGAACAGAATATAATTATAGTTTAATATAATTCTTATATATATATATATATATATATATATATATATATATATATATATATATATGTTCAATGCGCTCATAATTCTGAATAACTGCTTGTGAACTTGTGCTGTGAATGGAGTACAGCATTTTTTTTAGTATTTCAGTCTCTATATGAACATTCACTTATGCGCTTTGACAGTATGACAGCGCAGTCTCATCTTACTATGCACAGTTACATTTGTATGTTCTCATAAGTGAACACTATGTGAATACAACAAAGTTATTGTGTGATACACATTGTGTTGTATTATACTGTATTTTTCGCTCTATAAGACGCACTTTTTCCCTCCTAAAAAGTAAGGGGAAATGTGTGTACGTCTTATGGAGCGAGTGCAGGCTGCGCAGCTATCCCAGAAGCCAGAACAGCAAGAGGGATCGCTGCGCAGCGCTCCCTCTCACTGTTCTGGTTTATGGCTTAGCCACACGAAGCCTCTTCAGGGCAGGGGGAGCCTTCATCCCGCTGCCCTGGAGAGGCTTCGCGATGCCTCTTGCTGTTCTGGCTTCTGGGATTCAGAATATTTTTTTTTCCTGTTTTCCTCCTCCAAAAACCAGGTGCGTCTTATGGTCTGGTGCGAAAAATACGGTACATACAAGTTTAGCAACGATCATGTGGGTGCTTATGGATATTAGTCATTAGGATATTAGGATTTCCCCCCCACCAGGACCTGAATCTGCTCTCAGTGGCCCTGGCCCAGGTATGTGTTTCTTGCACAGTCCTAGATATTTGGGTTTATTCAGTTCTGCGTTTTCAACAGTTTTCTATATCTTGTGTGTCTGGTGTGTATGACTTGGTGCATCTGAGACTTTCTGCTTTTGCACATTGCAAAGTATTGCAGCAGTCTGTAGATGTTTAGTGTGGTAGTTTTCCAGTTGCCGTTCAGTACAAGAGACACTGATGTGTAGGAACTGTGTGGCTTGTATTACTGGAATTTTTTGCTGGTTATAGTTAGCCAGGCAGTTTTTGTATGTTCACTAGCTCATACATTTTAATATTAGTTTTCTCAGAGTATGTGATTTTGGGGGATAAACAGTCTTACTGTTCTTAAATTGTAACTCCCTCCCTAATCATTTGAGATATTGTTTGATGAAAACTGAAATAATACTATTTCCCCCCCTCTTGTCCTGCCTTCTGTGTCCAATAAGCAGCTGACAATACAGCTACTGTGCTATTCCATTTAATAGGTTGTTCCCTAGGACCATGTGTTCTGAATGAAGTTTTCGCAGTGCACTGAACAATGACTCTACCAGATCGTTTAAAATATATCAGGAATCTAGTTCCTACTGTCCAGTAGCCTACACGAGTGAGCATTTTTCTTTTGCTTTCAAATCTTGATCTAAAAAAAATCAAGCATTTCTCCAGCAGAGCAAAGCGCTCTGGGCAGCATGTTGCAGCTTGTTGGAATAAAACTTGCCCACCAATGTAAAATGAGAACATTAATATTTCATGTGGGAACTTGATTCGTCTTTAAACTGACAAGATCTTTGCAATTTAAAAACAACCTAGAACTCCAACAAGCCCCAGCAAAATTCTATTTTAATAAGTTCTGCTAGCTAAAAAAATAATAATGTTTACTAAAAATGTTCTTTTAAAAAATGGAGTCTATTTCCCCCCTCCTTACTACTTGGATGCTATATCAGAATAGTAAACCAATTAACCATACCTAAGGGGAACAGTATCTTAATTTGCTATTTCCACTTAGAGTATCTTTATTATTATTATTATTATTATTATTATTATTATTATTATTGATTTGTTCAGATTAGAGTCTGTTGAATTTCACTTAGCTCTATAAAATAGTTAAAGCTTGGTGCTTTTATTCATTTTGCCCAGATTTCATGATTTTGATTTTTAAGAGACTTAAACAGGTGCAGGATTGTTTTCTCCCCATCCCCTAGGAGTTGGTTTTGAATTGTCTTGTATTTCTTCCTTCATTACTACCTTGCTCTTTCTTACAGTGGCTTGGATCCTGAGGATTAGAACTATGGGGTAATGGATTTATAGTTGTAACTATGGTAGACTCGTAATCTGGTGAACTGGGTTCGCATCTCCACTCCGCCACATGCAGCTGCTGGGTGACCTTGGGCTAGTTACATTTCTTTGAAGTCTCTCAACCCCACTCACCTCACAGAGTGTTTGTTGTGAGGGAGGAAGGGAAAGGAGAATGTTAGCCACTTTGAGACTCCTTAGAGTAGTGATAAAGCAGGATATCAAATCCAAACTCCTCCTTCTCCTCCTCCTCCTCCTCTCCTCTTCTTCATCATCTTCTTCTTCTCCTCCTCCCCATGTCAGTGATGCAGACCCTTGTGGCTCCCGAAAAGTGAATCTTAAGAATTGGGAAACCCTAGGGATCTCGTGGGATATGGGGCTGGGTGTTTCAGATAGAGGAGGTGGAAATGGTGGGAAGTGCAGATCTTTCGTCTTGTCTGCACAGAAATGCTTTTCCATTCATTCTAGGTACCACTGGATCAAAGCTAGTTGCAACAGGTTTTCTAACATCTCTCCTTAGAATTTTACATGTTGTGGTTCTGGAAACAATTTTTTAAGCAGATCAGATTGTGATCAAATAGGTTTAAGGAAGTCAAGGAAGTTTATAACTCACTGCTACACACTAAAACCAGTAGATGTTGGAGGAATACTTGTTTCGAAACAGTCCTCCCCCCCCCCCCCGGTAGCACATCAGGTATATTGTCATACAGAGGCAGGAAAGGACACTTTAGAAATAATTGGGAAATTAAAAAAGTAACAAGACTCTTAAGTCCATATGGCTTTCACCCAAGACTTATAGGAAGTTATTAAATGGCTAAAAATGGAATGCCTGCATTCAGAGGGAATATATGTCTGATTACTACATAATGAGGAGAAACTAGAGAATGGCTACATCACTACAAAGATTGAGGAACAAATGGCTGCAAAGCCTATCCAGCAATTCAATTTGTTTGTTTTATCATAAATGTAATTATATCAAGATTTTAGATTGGGTATTATTCTAGAGCTGGAAGTGACTACGAGGATCATCTAGGCCAACCTTCTGCAATGCAGGAATCTTTCACCCAAATTGGGGCTCAAACCTAAAACCCTGAGATTAGGAGTCTCGTGCTCTACCAACTTGGCATCTCCTAAAAGCAATGGAATACTGGAAATTGTATCTTAATTTTGGCTTGTTGACATTTATTAAAATGCAATACAGCATTGTTAAGGACTTTTTGCCAGTGCGCTGTGCCAAATCTCCAGTGGAGTAGTTGGAATACAAACTGAATTCATAGTAATAAATAGTACTTGCTCATAATTTTATACTAGATGTCAGTCATCTAATTCTTCTAGTGGACTTTTGCATAGGATCATCTGAAGTGATGGTGATTTATGATACAGGCATCTGTTATTATCTCAGACTGCAGTTAAGTCTCTGTGTCCCTAGTGAAAACTTATAAGCTGTATATTTCACCATTTTTTCCTAGCTCAGTCTGGCAGTTAATTATAAGCTTACCCTAACCCTAACCCATCCCCCTATAACTTTCTTTTACAACCTTTTCTAAATGATTTTTTGTCTGAATGGTTTCCTTTGGGCATTTGTTTCATTAAATTGAAATGAATCTACTGTAACCCCAACTTTAGAAAGAGGGCTGATTGCATCAGCACATCTCATGACAGAGTCATGTGCAATACGGGCACCATTCTAAAGAGCAATCTTGGTAATGCATAGCAAGACAATGTTGCCTGTTTTGGGATTTGGGGCATTTAACTGCTGAGTATATGGACAATTTTGAGATAGTCTTTTTTCTTAAAGGGGATAAAAATATATGCTGTATGTAAAAAAGGTCAACTTGTGTAAGAAACCGAACAGAACTCCAAACCTGAAACCAAAATGTGTTTTGGCATGAATATTAGAAATCTTGGGTTGGATGTAGAGGAGCTTCCTGTGTATCCAACCTATTTTTCTTGGTGTGCTAAAGGAGGAGAGAAGATGAATGAATTAGTGTAAGAGGGATGGAAGGTGGGGACTGTGGTTTGTTTCTCTCCTGTGTTAGCAGCAGTGAGGAGTAAGGTGGATTCAGTTGACCCATGCACAGTAAGCCCTTAACTATGGTTTACTGTGACATGCAAATGTTATCAGTGACTTTATGCCAGCCTTCACCAACTGCGTGCCCTCCAGATGTTTTGGACTACCACTTCTGTCAGCCCCAGACATCAGCATAATTTACCGTAGTCAAGTGTGAGTTTTCACTATAAAAGCAAAAGTCTGATGTCTTCCTAACCTTAGGGCACGATCCCTGTGTCTTCAACTACTATTTTTAAACTGCTTTAGAAACATTTGGAAAAGTATGTGTTTCCTCTATCTTAAAAGAGTTAAATGGTTTAAATTTATGGGAAGTTTCAGGAACAAAGACAGGCAAACAGCTTTTGGCAAAGATCTAAGCACGGGAATCATTTTGTAATAGAAAGCATTATGCCTCAACTATGGATTTTATAAAAATTATAGCAGGTATTTTGAAACAGACTTGGTGTCAAATGCATTTTTGTAAACATCTGAAAAACTAGGCTTGAATGGGATAAGATTTCAGTTTCAGAAGTAATGTGCTCTGTGGTGTGGGGAGCTGTGGTTCAAGAAGCAGAAGCCCAAATTTCCCTTTGGGTATGAAAATAATCGTGTGATCATTTGGATGCTGTCCTAGGATGCCTGCCTCAGCACTGTATCCCTGAATTTAGTGTGTATAAATGGCCAGAAGTCTCTAGCAACAGGCTGTATTGCTTATGACACTAGATGGTGTTTGAGTTTTGGTCCACAAATAGAGATAATGGCAAGCACGAAGGGACAACTGTGGCACTGGCGTTAGTTACAACAGCTGCTTTGTTAGTTTGTGTCATTTATAATCTAGGGACAGTTTGAATAAGAAACAAGAATCAGTTAACAAAGCTGACATCTTGCTTTATGGTGGGGGTCAGGATTTTGTATGGGGTTTCCCCTCAACATAATAATTATTCCCTATTTGGTGATAGAGCTGCTATTCTGTATACACTATTTGATATGCAGTTTTGAAATGCATTTTCTATTTATATATGCATGTGCTTTCCTTTGATTATGATACTGCTAATTGTATATTACACCACAATGTCAGGGGACGAACAATAACAAATCAACCTAGGAGTGTTGCTGAAGAGGACAGCATGTTCTTATGTCCTTCTTACTTTCAGCTGGCCAGTGGGAGAGTGATAAGGGCACTGCACTGCACATTGAAGGACAGTTCCAGGCATATTGGAAGAGCATCCAAGAACAGCATATATAAGCAGGCAGAGTCAACATTGAAAAAACGCACAGAGAAACGCAAGAAAACTTGGATGCAATTATCTAAGACGCATGTCGAAATAGAAACATAAAAGAACTAAATGATACAGACTTCCAACAGATTTATAGTCGTCAAAAAACCGAGCTGAAGAAGGCGTGTACTCCGAAACAGGGCCCTGTCCTGGTTACCACCACTGAACCGTACATCTGATTCACACTCCGGATACTCCTTTTTGGCCCCATTTGATCCTTCATTCTTTATTCTTTATTCTAATTTTATATAATTTGGACTCTTTTTGACTGCTATTGAGACTTGTATAAAACAATTGTTGTGCACTGGTATTTCATGTACCTTTGTACTATATCATTGTATATTTGAAACGACATTATTTCTGCACTTAAACGTTGTATCCAAACTTACCATTACTTTAAAACTATCATACTTATACGTTGTGTTTAAATCTACTACTAGCTTCAAACTGTTATTCTTAGCAGAATACACACGTTTTTCATTTCAACTCTTGAGTAGGAATTATTCCTTATATTGAAACTTTTGGCCAGAGTTCTTGATATATCCTTTTCAGAGTCAACATGTAGACATCACAAAGCACTAATGAACGCACATACATTTGAATGTCAGGCTTGACCTAACATTTTGGTTGCATTTGCCCAAGTTTGGTTACTTGGCCATATGGAAAAATAAATGTTTGAAAATCTTGCCCCAGGTCAAAAATAATAATTTCTTGGGTTGTTTTAAAAAGAAGGAAGGAGGGAGGGAGGGAGGAAGGAAGGAAGGAAGGAAGGAAGGAGGGATTTAGCAACAAATATAGTAAGAATGTCAGAGAAAGCATATATTCACCTCATTTTAAATCTGCTTTGTGAACTAGGGGTTGTGTCTAGCTAAATTTTACTTAGAATAATCCCTTCCAGATTAGTCATGTTCATTAATTTCAGTAGGCCTACTCTGAATATAGCTAGCACTGGATACAACTCTAGCTCTTTTCTCTTGTGCATTCTGCTCTAGTCCCCAACATTAATGACAAGACAACCCTGATCCTAGGATTACTGCTTTATGGCCCAGTTGCTTCTGGGTGTACCAGAGTATTCTTTTACTGTCAGTTTGGCACTTGCAGTCTCCCTTTATAGTTGCCAGCAGATGAGACTGTTGCGGCTTGTTTATTTTTAGCTGGAAATTGTGAGCCTTTATCTCAGTGGGAAGCTTCCTGTCTTCATTGTCTTTTACAGATGGTTGTAAATACAAGTAGCTACTAATGACCTACCCTTGTTTCCTCCCGTATGGGTCAAATGACACAAGAATGTCATCCTCAAATGTCCCCAAGTAAATTGGGATGTTAAAAGGAGGACCTCACACATTCCAATACTCAATGAGCCTTAATTTTAGCCAGGAGATTGCTAGTTTGCTTATCACTGATTTGTGCTTATCAGAACTGGAAGTAACAATAGATCCTGTCTGAGGCTGTAATTCTAAATTAAATGCAGTTGACCTGCTCTTAAGCAACTGTAGGGTGAGAACTGCTGTCTTATTTTAAGCAATTTGCTACATTCAGTTGTAGAAAACAATAACATTTGTAGAATGTTATTGTAGAAAATAGTAGAATATTGTAGAAAATAGTAGCTTTTATTGATTTTATAGGTTACCAATGTAGATATTAGTGTGCATACTGCTACTATTATTTTTATTTCTGTCCATTTTTATCCTGATCTTCAGCTAAAGAAGGCTCCCAAAGCATGTTCCTTAACATGACAAACAAAACAGTCCCTGCCCCCAGGCTTATGATCTATGAAGACATTGGAAAAAAGGAACACAGGTGTGGGATGGTGGCAAGGAAATAAGCAAATTTTAATACAGGTTCTTCTAATGACCAGCCAATGTGGAAAAGTTCAAGAAGAGAAACCAAAAGTTGTTGTTCTCTTACAGTGGCCCTGCATCCCTTCTGTTCTCTTGTCTGTGGCAGTCTAATGGATGTCTGTGTTTTTTGTTGTTATATTGAGGGCTTTTCCATACAACTGTTTTCTTCTATGGTCGAGGTGATGACTGGGGTCCAAGGGGATACTATGTGAGCACTGGTGCTTTTCTCATTCTCCGTTTTCCAATGGCACTCTTTTGTGCTGCTGAAAAGTAGCTGAGCAAAAAGGCTGGTACAGGTGTGTGTGTAGTGGGGTTCACTGTGTGCCATGTGGTTGCAGTCAGAGGTGAAAACCACCTACACAGAAGCCCTTTCCACTTGTGCATGGTGGAAAGGCCACTGCCTTTAACTCTGAAACTGAGATAAGGTCTTTAAGACTTGTTTCATTTTAAAATAAATTATATTACTTACCTGAGGGCATGGGAGTAGTGTTCAGCAAGCCCAGGTTCTGCAGTGTACTGTCTAGAGGCTTTTTGTGAGAGAAGTTTACTCCTCTGAATCTAGGAAGTCACTTCTGGAATAATTTCTAGCTTCATGACATAGTAGCATGCTTCCCAGGAATATGAAACTTTGTGTAAACTGTGGATTCTCTATATTTAACTAAGGAGGAGTAGACTATCTAAAGCAGAAAAGTAAATTCTAATCCTGGGAGGGAGGAGGTTACTTGAAAGAATTTGGGAATGAGAATTTCCTCCAATTCCTTATTTTATATTCATCCTGCATAATTATCACTATCATGCATAGAATTTTATGGGAATTGTGTGAAACATGGAGACAATTTAGCTGCAAAAGGCATGGCACTTGGTTATGTTTTTACATTTGTAAGGATATCTGAATAATGTCTGCTGTCACAGGATCTCTTTTTATCAATGTGAATGAAGGTATTATTAGCCCACCTCTATTAATCAGAGGAAGGAAGTCTGGCCAGTGGGGGAGGAAAGGGAAGACTAGAGGTAGCCTTCAAACCCTTTACTTTGCCTGTTAAACATACGCAGGAAAGATTCAGATCTGGATAGAAAAACGATACAACAAAGTAGTCTATTCACTATAGTGTAATAGAGCCGCTAGTCTGTAACCAAAAGGAGAAATGCAGAAAAAATTCTTTAGTGATCACTGAAGAAGGGGTAAGAGAAAGCTGGTGATCCTAAAATAAAATATTAGGAAGGTTACTTCTTGTCTTGATACTTTGCCACTAGAACTGTTACTGAAAGGTTGAAATACCTGGACTAAATATTACAGCTGCTATTTTTTAGTTTAAAAGTGGGGGTGGGGAGTAAGCTGATATATATGGATAGCAGAAACCTGCCATTTTGCATTAGTTACCATGAACTCAAATGGTAGAATATTGGTTATCTAGGACCTAAATTCTAGGTGAACAAACATAATCAGACAACGACAGGGTGCAGCTATCTCTTTCCTCATTCCCTACGTCCATACTGTATTAAAAATCTACTGAAATGGCTATTTAAATCATATTGAGTGGCATCCAACCATGTTATATTCAGAGTAGACCCACTGATATTAATGAGCATGACTAAGTTAGGTTAATTAACTTGAATGGGTCTACTCTGAGTAGATCTAAATTCTACCTTGTATGAATTTACTCAAGCCGAGTGTTTTGTCACCTCCAGGTGCAAAGTTCAGGTACTTTAGTTTTTGTTTCCTTTTGAAACTTTTAGTTTCTTTTGAATGAGGCAGAAATTGAGATTTAGTAATGTCCGTTTCATTCACAAATATTCCAGTTGAGCATAGCAGTAAGTAGCACAATTGCTGATTATGCATCAAATCACTCATGGCTTTCTGCAGAAATTTAAGGGGCAAAACTGTTTTCTTTCTTAGAGAGAGAGTGCATGCATATGCGTGTGCCCTAGGGTTATAACTTTTTTACAACCTTATGTTCCTGTAGCTTCGTTTTTTGCCTAAAAACAAAGGAATGAGATGTGATTTCCAAATCTTTTGAAAAAGGTCACCCCAAAATCAATAAATCTATTTTTGTATATGCAGCCGTATAATGTATTCTGTAATATGCATAGCATGTGTTATAATACAGGAAAAATATAGCTTGCTAATACTTGCACAAGCTTTTGTGCATTGTACGTTCAGGTTGCCATTTGTCTTTGTTTCTGCTCCAAGCACCATAAATTTCCCGCATCACTTTGATTGCGTGTTTTTTCTATATAGACCAATATTGGCATTCTCCTAGAACGTTCTGAACAGTTTTAGGAAGTTCCAGGCATTTGTAAAAGTTCTAAACAGTTCCATAAAAATTTTAAAGGTGTTAATACTTATGAGTAGTAGCGGTCCATATAATGATTCCAACTTTTCAATTCGGAGTGACCTTTTTTCACAGCTGAGAAGAATTAATCCCCTTTTCAGTAAGCAAAAGTTCAACCCTTTATGATACAGGAAATCTTTTTTGTTTTTGGAAAAAAAGTCAAAAAGTTATAATCCTTGTGTGCACACACAGTACAATGAGCTTTGGTTAAATTATCTGTTCAGGAAAAAGTATTCAAATTCTTCCTGCAGATGAGTAAGCAAAGCAGGAGGAACAGTATTATGTTTGTGCAGTTGGCACAGTATTTTAAAAATGAACGTAGAATCCTTTGTAGCTACAGGCAGGAAGTTCCTGACTTATCATTGATCCTGATTTCCTATTGGACAATTACTTTTCACATAAGTTTAATTAATTTGGTTCAGAAAGATGTTTCCAAAAGCCATGCAGTATTATTGAGTGGTGTGCTAAGTCTCATTCAAGCAAGATCCCATTTTCAGCAAAGATACCTTTTGCATGAAGCACTAACATGTTTTTCCATTAAATCACTGTGGTATCTGATTGCCTACAGGAAGGGGATATAATATTTACTTTGCAGCCAATGAATAGATGATTAAAATCTGTAAAGCATTTAATATGACTGAAACACAGAGTGGAGGCATATTCTGGTATAGTGTTACAAGTAGAGGTTCATTGGGTCAGATGTAGAGAAAGCTCGTGTGCACAGCAAAGTTAATATTTAGGGTTTTTAAAAATCTCTACAACTACTTTTGAAATCAATAAATTATAGTGGTAGCTTTTTATCGTAAACAGTCACATTTAATTCATTTTAAAATAAACTAATAAATACAGAATGCTATCACTTGCCATTAAGAGATGTGATGTAAAATGTTTTCCTTAGACTGTTAAAGTAGACTACGCATAGCTTTCACAATTAGCAACTAGGCTTAATAGTGTTACTATTAAGTGTGGGGATGCCTGTAATTGCAACCAACTGCCTCGTAGGCCTGGTGGGAAAGAGGCCAATCTAGATAGGCCTTTGAGGGTAGGCACAGTAGACAAACATTAGGGGAAGAAAGATCCAGTCATCTTAGAGTCAGGACACACAACAGTTAAATTCTGGCTTTTGGTCTACACATCTTTGCATTTCATTCGGTTTTAGTGGGAATCTTTGCCACTCTTCATATTCACGCGCCTTTCAGTGGGCCTACACAGATTTGTGGGTGTGTTTAGTACAGGCACTAACTAGGTGCATCCACTTCAACCCTGTACTTGTCCACAGTGAATGTCATGATTATGAAGCTCCAGGGAGCTATGACTTGCTCAGCAAGTAGTCTGAAGAGTAATTTTGAGGAGGAAGAGTATATATGTCCATGAATGCAGGACCACGCTATCTCGTTCTCTTTCTTGCTCTGCCTTCTCCAAGACTTTGGATCTCCCTTTCTAGAGAGGCTAAACTGGCTCCCTCATTGTCCTTCCACTGGCAGGTGAAGATTGTTTTATCCCAGCAGTCTTTTGGGAACTGACTGTTTTTAAGGAAAGGGCTTTTAATAGTGTTGTGCTATTTTTACTATCTGCATTATTTGTTTTTACATTATTTTAATTCTATTAAAGTTTTGTTACATTTTAACTATTGTCTTTTATATGTTTTTAGCAAAAATAATAATCATGTTTTATACATGTTGGTTTTAATTTTGCGAGCCACTTTGATTCTCAGTTCTGGCAAAAAGGTGGGATATAAACAAACAAAGAAACATTATATGGTATGTCAGGTAAGGCACAAACCTTAATTTAGCATTTACATGATTTTTGAGAACAAGTGAATTTGTTAGAGCTTTAACGCGTCTTAAGCTAACAGCATTTTGATCCTAGACTATTGAAATATAAGAATGGCAGACTAAAGCCAGCATCAAGTAGTTGTCCGTGTTCTGTATACTTTGTGAGATTATTTTTAAAGCGTCTATTTCAGAAGCTGGCAAAGGCTCACCATTTTCTTGTGACCCTAATTCTCAAGATGCTAAATAAATACGATTAAGAGCCAGATTCTACACCCCACGAAGTGTAGTTTCCTCTTACACAGTGCAAAATTGTTGTGAACTGGCTCCATATTTGAAAGAACCTGTTGTACTGGAAATTGCACTTATCTGAGTTTGATGAAAGTGGTTTAACCATTTCTCAAATCTCAGCCTCAATTTTTTGCTTTAAATATGTGTATTTCTATAGAATTACAAGTGTCCAATGTCATGTGAGATGTGTCACAGTATTCCCTATGCAATTTACAAATGGGATGTTGTCAGTGTGATATAGCAGATCCTCCAAGTATCCCTATTTTCCAGGGACATCCCTGATTTAGAGAAGCCATCCCATTTCCTGATTTGATCCTGGAATATCCCACTTTTCCTTAGGATGTCCATTTTTTTCACTGGAGAAATGTTAGAGGTTATGAAGCTATCCAGCCCTAGAGCTGTCTGAAGGCAATCCTGTATAGGGAAGTTTTTTAATGTTTAATCTTTTATTATGTTTTTATATATGTTGGAAGCTGCCCAGAGTGGCTGGGTCAAGATGTGTGGGGTATAAACAGTAAAATTATCATTATGGAATGGGACGTCCCTATTTTCATTGGAGAAATGTTGGAAGGTATGATATAGTGGATAGAAAGGTAGACTGGTAACAAATTGGCACTCTGTCATGAAGTTAACTGAATGGCTTTGGATCAGTCACTGTTCTTCATCCTAATTTGCAGAGCTGTTGTGAGAATAAAATGAGGAGGGACAAAATCAATGTCCTTGATCTCATTGGAAGTCAGGGAGAAAATAAATTCATTAAAATTGGTTGCTCAAATCCAGCTAATGAGACCTTAGCGCAAAAAAAGAAAAAAGAAAAAAAAAGGTTGTAGTCACAGTCTCATACTAGGACCAGGGAGAATCAGGGTTAGATCTCTACTCAGCTATGAAGCTAGCTGGGTGACCTTGGGCCTAGCGCTATCTCTCAGCCTAGATTTCTTCACATGGTTGTTGGAAGGATAAAATGGGAGGGGGAGCTCCTTGGAGGAAAGGTAGGATAGGAATGAAATAAGTAAATTGCAAATTTGGATCCATATCTGCAGAGAATGACACATTTACAATAGACTGGTATATCTTTATTATGCAGACAGCAAAAGACAATGTGAAGGAACCTCCCTCACAGTGCAAAATTTCTGACTAATGTAATTTTAAATTATAATTTGCTTATTCATTTGGATAAATGACTGGAATTATGTCATTCTAAGGGTTGCTGGCCTCCTGGTAATCTATAATCTCATTTCCTGCCGAGGGCAGGGAACGGTTTGTTTGTTTTACTGTTCTTTGATTATCTGTAGCATGAGAAAACTATAAAAATATTTTTAAAATCCAGGAAGATACATAGTAATAACTGACCTGCTTTTGCTGTCTTATGAGAGAGACTATAAATTGTACAGGCTTCACAATCCATTCTTGATGACAAGTTTATTAACTGATGTTTCCAATTAAAATGTTTGTAGCTATGGACTATTTCATTTCAAACTCCTCACAAGTTTTAATTTGTTAGTCAATTTTTCTACCAAAACTAACTGCTATGCTTTCTTGTACTATATGACAATTGGTGCTCCTTCCAGAAATTCTCAATAGCCTGCTGCTGTTAGCTTAGCTGCCATCAATAACTGACCCATAATATGTTTGAAATGAAGGTTCATGTTATCACCCATGTAAAAGTTGAGTACAACCAGCTCCAGGGATTTAACACTGTTTTGTCCTGTTATGGCATGAACTTCCCCAAATACTGACTCCCGGAACATGGCTACTTTTTTGCAGGTCCACCACATGTGGTGGTGTGATCCTATCCTATCATGTGTAATTGTTTTGATGGGAGTTGTTTTCCAACAACATCTAGAAGGCACCAGTTTGGGTAAAGCTGCTCTAGAGCCTTCTGAGCCAAATTGCTTTTCTATTGATTGATTCAGGGATCCTATCTCTTTGCAGCCATTCCTCACAACTACCTTGGATGGCATAGATCAGGGGTGGCCAATTCCCAAGAGAATTAAAATCTGGCAGTGATCTACCCCCATTTTGGGGGGTTCAGCTCAAAGTTGTTGACCTTTTTTTGGGAGGAGGAAAGATGGGTGACCAGATTTTGTAACCTTTTTTCGGGGAGCGCTGCCCAAGTACTTTTCTTACGGAGGACAACAGAAAGTTTTAGAGATTTCTTGGGAGAGAGTTGCATAAAAGCACTCACAAAACTGTACGCCACACAAGCTCCTTTACCCATTCCTTTAACCTACCTATCAAGATTTCTTAAAAAATACATGCCTTCATCCATTGTTAGTGTGATACCTGTGTCACCATTTCAGTAACCAAAGCTGCACACAAGCCAAACCTGCACACAAACCACCTCAAAATCAAACCTTGCTGCAAAACAATGCCACCCCCAATGGAGGATGGGACCTGCCCACATAAGGAAGCTGAAGCACCAATGGCTCAATTACCCTCTTTGTTAACTTAAAATGCACAGTGATAATTAAAAAAAAATATTTATTTATTTATTGCTTTTAATTAATTTTCATTTATTATTTAAAGCAGTATCACTGGAAACTTTAGCAAGAGCATGCCTACCCTGAAGGCACAGGAAAATAACAACCCAACCAGTGCCCTCCTCCTGACCCCATGTGGCTTCAGTTTTAAAATGCACCAACAATCAACGAAGGCCCCAATAGTGCTGGTATCCAATTCCTGAATTCTTTGATTACTGAAGACCACGTTATGTAAGCAGCAAACAAAACCAGCCTCAAAAAACAGCTTTTTAGCCAACAGAAAAACTTTCCCCCACACAAACACAGAAAGCCCCAAATGGCTGAAAAACTCAGTTTCCCAGGAACCTCAGCGCTCGCAAAGGAACTACTCACCATGCAAGGGAACTCAGTTTCCCAAGCTCCCTTGCAACGATGAAGCCTGGCAAATGCAGAAACAGGGAGAGACGCCTGTTCCTCTCTTGACGGCACAATGCAGCGTGGATACAAGAAACAGGCAGGCGAGGAAGGATGAGATCCCCGGGGAGGTCTAATGCCTTCCTAGTCACAATGCAGGAGACCTACAGAGATCCACACTAGAAACCGGCAGCGGAAGGAAGAGGGATTGTCCCAGGTGTGGGCTGCTTAAATAGGCAAGGGGCAAATCCAGGGAAGCCCATGGTCAGCCCTCGGATTTGCCCCCTGGCACTGCCCAAGTCTCAGCCTGCATCCCCATTTGACCAAGCAGGGTGCAGGCTAGGGTCCGGTCTCTGATAGGCACAGGGCAGCATCGCTGTTACATCCTCGAGGGAAGGGGAGCCATCCCACGTACGCACACAAACTCACACACATACTGGCGAGCTCTTTGTCAGCATGAGGGAGGGGAGCCATCCAGCCATCCTGTGCAACGCACTCACACACATACTGGCGAGCTCTCTGTCGGCAAGAAGGAAGGAGCTCTCTGTACAATTGCCCATGGTTATTGAGCTTTGTTGGACATGCCTGGCATAGATGATCTGACACACATAGCAAATGTTGAAGATAACATAGGAAGCTGTCCACCTACCTCAGTATTAGCTACAGCGAGAGGCAGCAGATCACCAGGGTTTCTGATGGGGGTCATTCTCAATCCTATCAGGAGATGAACTTGGAACCGTCTCTGTGCAAATCATATTCTCTATCACTGAGGTCTGGTCCTCCCTACAAGCGGCATATAGAAAAGCTTAATGGCCTCAGCAGATAGGATCTGACTCAAAAGTTGAGGAGTTTAATTCTCAGGATCTCAAGGGGAAAGGTTGAAATGTCAGGGCAGGAAGCCAAAACTCAGGCAAGCTTTCTTCCCCCAGAGAGCCCATCCCTAGCCTTCTTTCTCATTCCAAAGTTTAACTTCTTTGTCCAGAATGTTTTTCTGTGCTCAGCTGTGTCTCTTTGTGGGGAGAAAGTAACCTAGGTGTGTACGCCAAGAGAAGTGTCGTTAACGTATTTTGAAATCCACAGTTCAGCAATCGAAACGTCACAAAACAGTGGCAGTATTTCTGGTTCTCCAGAACTCTTTATCATGCTAGATGTTATACAAAATAGCATGGGCGGGAATTTTAAAAAGAAAAATTAAAATTATGCTGGATGTTGATTTAATGAAATGTATATATTGCTTGATTGCAATAAACCCGCTAAACCATGGGTAGGCAAACTAAGGCCCGGGGGCCAGATCTGGCCCAATCGCCTTCTAAATCCGGCCCGCGAACAGTCTGGGAATCAGCATGTTTTTACATGAGTAGAATGTGTTCTTTTATTTAAAATGCATCTCTGGGTTATTTATGGGGCTTGCCTGGTGTTTTTACATGAGTAGAATGTGTGCTTTTATTTAAAATGCATCTCTGGGTTATTTGTGGGGCATAGGAACTCGTTCATTCCCCCCCCCCCAAAAAAATAGTCTGGCCCCCCACAAGGTCTGAGGGACAGTGGACCGGCCCCCTGCTGAAAAAGTTTTCTGACCCCTGTGCTAAATGGTTCAAAAGCTATTGTAAGCCTTAAGGTATTTTGTAAACATATGTAAAAGAGTAATTGTGCACTGCATATAAAATAGAGGAGACCTCAGAATTCTTTAAAAAAAAATAAAATTTAGGCACTGTCAGTTTTTACCCCCAATTCTAAAAAGCACCACCACTAAACACTAAAGCATTACCTCCTGAGTTACTCCAGAAGACTTGGCAACCTTATCTGAAACCTATGCTAATGTTGAACTCTAAGTGAATGGCTTTATATAAGAACTTTTGTTTTTCATTGAAAACAGGAACTAAAAGTGGGTGCTGCAGGTCCAATACATTGGTCTTTCCCCTTTCTTCTGGCCCTGTCGTCCTCTGTAAGCATTCCCCAAGTTACATCTTGCTCACTTTTCCTGTCAGTATTAGTGGCGACAGCCAGTCTGACCTGGAAAGGAGCTGAACACAGTGGCTGTCTCCTTTCAAACCCGGAAGTGTCAGCAATTTCACTTCACTCCCTCACTCAGCTCTATTTATCTAGGGGGTGTAGTATCTGTTTCACCTGACTGTATTGCCAGAAGATAGCTTAGGGCTCATGTGAAGTGCCTGCAGCTAATTGGGGTTTAATTTTTATAAACGCCAGATCCCATGTTCATATTTTGTCAGCAGGAAATAATACAGCTGTGCTTTGTAGCATAGCTGTTCCTTTGTTATAAAACTTTGGTTTGCACTTCATAAAATGGACTGGATTGATAGTAAAGTAGAAGGTTCCTACAAGTCACTGAGTTAAGTTCCACCACCAGAGCTAGATTTCCATACATCTGAAGCAGCCTTCGGCAACCTGGCGCTTTTCAGGTTCAACTTCGATCAGCCACAGCCAACAAGGCCAATGATCAGGTATAATGGGAGTTGCACTAGATTGAAGATGGCTCATCTATAGCTCTTCAGTAAGAATTAGTGGTCCAGTGGCGAGACTGGGCAGGTGCACTGTCAGGGAACAAAAAGAAATACCAGAAAAATAGGTCATCCATAAATAAATTATAGTTAACCTTTGAGTATAAGTACAACATTATGGAAGTTTTTTTTTTTTTAAAGTAATGCACGGTCAGGCTATACAGTACCTTAATGCTGTATTGTTTTTAACACTCGATTGGGAGCCGCCCAGAGTGGCTGGGGAAACTTGGCCAGATGGGCGGGGTATAAATAATATATTATTATTATTATTATTATTATTATTTATTATTAATTGTTTAGTTCTTGAGTGCAGGATTTCCGCCATACACACAAATTGCTAGTGTGCTTTCTGGTTTGGATTTGGATCCCAATATGCGTGCATTGGGGGCCTCAAACCATTCGCTGTTCTGTGGTCCTCAATGGGGCCTCCATGCAGGTAATTTTTGTTGCAAAAAAAGTTTCATTAAAATGAATGGGGCCTCTTTTTTGTAATGCAAATCCCCCACCTCCCTTGATGCAGATTAGAACTATAACAACAAAAGGTTAAAGTATCCTAACACCCCACCCATGCTAAGATACCAGGCCTGATCAGGGGGCTATCAGTGGCAGTTTTTGTGGGGACCCCCATTCAAGGGCATAACTCTGCTATTGAGGTCACACATTTGAGAATGGTCATTTGGATGTTCATCTGAGCATTCATTTGGAAACAACCCTGAAACCAAAATATGACTTTAAGACTATCCCTTGGCAGCAGGAGCATAATTTTTGGTTAAAGCAGCTATCTTCCACTTGCCAGGAGACCCACAAGCACAGCCCCATGGAGATGTGATTGCCTCCCATCTTGAATTCTGGTGTGCTGTGGCTTAGCCCTCAACCTTGCTTTCAGAATGAGCCACAAGTGCAATAGACTGCCTGCCAAAGCCTTTTTGGTCTCCTCACTCTTTAGCCTCAGGAGATAGTGTTTTGGATAGGGCAGCCGTATGTACACTCCTTTTTTTGTTCCTGACATATGAATGTGATTCTTTCTGTGTAACAGAGTATTGCTATGAGTAGCTGCCTCATATCTTGCCTTGCCTTTATATCTGTTGACTGCTGATGTTATTATTCTCTTTTCTCTGCTACCAGTATCCACCCCTTTTGCTTATTGATAGCAATGTACCATAGCTCTTAGATCGCTCCAAACACATTATCAATGCTCACACCAGCTCCATTTTCATCTTCTTCCTTTGCCTTACGTTCAGTCACTCACAAATTGCATTCCTGGATCTTACCTGTAGCATGGACTTCAGCCTTTAGATTTGCTCTGTCAAAGTCAAAGGAAGACTGCTCTCTATGAACCTGGTTACTGTGGAGTAACTTGGAGCCACAGGAAGGATCACAGTGATGAGCTTTTTGACTGAAATATCCAAGTTGGGATCCACTAAGAAAACCTGACACACTCTCTTTTCAGAAAATAGTTACCTGTTCAGATGTTTTAACACATGTTCTGGGCCCATGTGTGAGCTTCAACTTCTCAAAGCCTTGACCTCCTTTTGGGAACTTTGTTATGTGTGTTTTGAGAGCAGGCAGAAGATAAGGCAGCAGATTCATCATTTATTTCCTTATTTGGTTAAAAGAGAGAGAGAGAGAGAGAATCCCAAAACAGCTCAGAGATTAAATTGTTAAAATAAGACATTTGAGTGTCAATGGCATGTATTTAACAGTTGTTAATTGTATTTACAAAGTAGAACTTGTTCTCTATGCTTTGTATAATCAGCATAATATTTAAAATGGAGCCAAATAGTTTGCCAAACTTCTGTGGCTTCCAGGCACCTGAGAATTCATGTTCCCTTGTATGCAGAGATGGGAGAGGTTAGTGAGGTTTTCTGCTATGTAAAAAATAAAGGGCGGGGGGACGGAGAGGGAGTTCAGTTCCTGTTGAGGCTTGGAAAACAGAAGCTATGAACATGTGTCCCTGTATATATGTACACATAAATGTTATAGGTTCACAAAATACATGTTTACCCATTAATAGCAATTTTTAGAAGCTTCTTAATTCATATCTAAAACACGTTCCTAGGCGTAAATGGGAATTGCCACGGTGGGTAATTCCAAAATTGCTGCAGTGCAGCAACAGCAACCAAACAAAGTTCACAGGAAGTTTACATTGTAGCATTTGGTTTTCAGAGTTGCATTCTTCTAAATCATGGTTGGGGAACCTGTGGCCCTCCAGATGTTCCCAGACTACAATTCCCATCATCCCTGATTATTGGCCATACTGGCTGATGGGAATGGGCATCTGTAGGTAATAATAATAATAATAATAATAATAATAATAATAATTGTCAGGGGTTCAGGGACAGAGGCACAGGATAGGCAGGAGATGGAGAGCGATGGGGATGAATCCCAGGACAGCGAGGAAGAGGATGACAATGACTCAAGAGATTCCATGAGTCTTTCCAGCGAATCAGAGGATTCCCAGAAGGGGGCACCGGTGGTCAAGGCCAGGGGAGCCCCAGGGGGAACGTGTCAGGAGCAGGGGGCCAGCGGGGGATCCCAAAGTGGCAGCTGGGCGTCAGGACCAGCCTCCCCGCCAGAGTGCAGCGAAGGGGGTGGAGGTTCCAGTGTATCAGGGGAAGCAGCTCCGGCAGCAGAGAAGGGAGGGAGGTCGGAGCAAGCCACCCTCCCGGAAGGGGAGGGGAGTAGTGAAGGGAGTAGTGTAGCTGTCAAAAGGAAGGTTAGAGGTTGGGCGCGCGCGCCAAGTTCAAATGTGAAGGCACGCGGAAGTACAGGGAGCCCGGAGGAGGGGCCAGGTCCCAAAGCCCGCAGGAGGGGGGAAGAGCAGTCTGGGGATTTCGCGTCAGGGGAATCCAGGAGGGGCGAAACCCCAGCGGGCAGGAAGACCCTGAGGAAAAGGAAAGAGAGAAAGAGGTGGAGCAGAGCAAGCCTCTTAAACTGGTGCAGGGGAGGGACTGACTCAGAGGGGACTTCAGCGGTCTAAGCGTAACAGACGTAGGGCTGTGCGCCTCGGATGTGAAGCAAACAATGAACTGCAATAAACACTTTTGTATATAAGAAGAGATTGGCGTTGGTCTTTTGTGAGCTGAGACTTGAGGCAGCCCTGACAATAATAATAATATATTTATACCCCGCCCATCTGGCTGCGTTTCCCCAGCTACTCTGATCCACAAATGAGCATAAGAACCCTGCTGGTTCATGCTAAATTGCTCTTATGATACATCCAGAGGTTGTTGGACTCCAATGTCTTCTACTCTATGTGTAATAATAGCTAATAGCCGTTGTTAGTTCAATAATCCATCAATTTGTCTATGATGCTATGTTTTGAATTAAAATCTAGGTAAGTTTTCCCCCCACCTTTGTATGGATTCATGTATGGACCACCTTCGATGGCTAATGTTTTTTGAAATGCAGCAATGAGAGAACTAATAATAATAATAATAAATTTTATTTATATCCCGCCCTCCCCAGCCGAAGGTGGGCTCAGGGCGGCTAACAACAATCAAAATAATCCAGCATTCTAAAAACATTCATTATAAAATTAATTAAAATCAAATTGATGGCAACCATTAAGCAAAATTCTGTGCAGATTGCCAGAGGAGGGGGTCAGGCTGCACCCTGACCAAAGGCCTGGCGGAACAGCTCTGTCTTGCAGGCCCTGCGGAAAGATGTCAGGTCCCGCAGGGCCCTAGTCTCTTGTGACAGGGCGTTCCACCAGGTTGGAGCCGTGGCCGAGAAAGCCCTGGCTCTAGTTGAGGCCAGCCTAACCTCTCTGTGGCCTGGGATCTTCAGGATGTTTTTATTTGCAGACCGTAAATTTCTCTGTGGGACATACCAGGAGAGGCGGTCCCGTAGGTACGAGGGTCCTAGGCCGTATAGGGCTTTAAAGGTTAAAACCAGCACCTTAAACCTGATCCTGTACTCCACCGGGAGCCAGTGCAGCTGGTATAGTACCGGATGAATATGATCTCGCAGCGAAGACCCCATAAGGAGTCTCGCTGCGGCATTCTGCACCCGCTG
This sequence comes from Podarcis pityusensis, assembly GCF_964106645.2. NCBI lineage: Eukaryota > Metazoa > Chordata > Lepidosauria > Squamata > Lacertidae > Podarcis > Podarcis pityusensis. The sequence goes on along the minus strand of NC_138034.1, from coordinate 48,325,833 downwards.
GAGTTTCTGGGTCAGTCTCAAGGGCAGCCCCACATAGAGCGAGTTACAATAATCCAATCTGGAGGTGACCGTCGCGTGGATCACAGTGGCTAGGTCAGGGCGAGAGAGATAAGGAGCCAACTGCTTAGCTTGGCGGAGATGAAAAAATGCCGCCTTTGTTATAGCTGTAATCTGCGCCTCCATAGAGAGGGAGGTATCAAAGATTACACCCAAACTCTTAACGGACGATGCTGGCACTAATTGCACCCTCGCAAGAGATGGGAGTTGCCCCCTCAATCCCATATCGCCCTGTCCCAGCCAGAGGACCTCTGTCTTTGAAGGATTTAACTTCAACCGGCTCCCACGTAACCATCCAGCCACAGCTTCCAGACATCTGGTCAGTGTGTCTGGGGCCTAGAAAATCTATGTAAAGAACCACCCCTTCCTCAAATCAGTTCTTTGGATACCTTAAGAAAATTTAGAGCAAATTAAAGAAAGAAATCTACAGAGTTCTGGCTAAGGAGACATAGAGAAATATGCTCCAAGTTACATAATGAAAATGGATTCATAGTAGAGCCTGATGAATTGCTTTCTTCAGTCTCATAATACAGTATTGCCTATATATATTTTTTTGAATTGTTACAGTTCACAAAATACATGTTTACCCATTAATAGCAATTTTTAGAAGCCTCTTAATTAGAGGCAGAAATGCACCAGAAGTGCTTTGCATTTCTATTGAGCTGAAGACCAGAAACCCTTTTCACGTGCAAAGCAAAACACCTAGGACAGGGATGGGATACTTGTGTCCCTTCAGATGATGTTTGAGTACCACTCCCAGCAGATTCCCACTCCTGACCTAGGGTGATATCTGCTGTTAGTCAGACTCAAGAGCCCGCCCACTGAAATCAATTGACATAAGTAACTGAAGATTTCAGTGGATTTACTCTTGTGTACAAATTTTCTGTTATGTGGTGTATCTAATTACTCATTACTTGGAAGATGATACATGTAATCTGGCTTCACCTTATGGGTAAATTACCAGAGATAAAAATGTAAATTATTCTGGAAGAAATGTTCAGTGCATAACGTAAGCTTGTTGACATTTATTCATGGAACTGGGTTTGACCTTGCTGAGCCTCAGTGTTTAAATATGCATGTGTAGTTAAAAACATTTGTTTTTCCTCTAAGAAATTGGGGGAGGCACATTGCCAAAAGAGAAGCATCAAACAGTATTGCAATTCCTTTTGATGGCTTTTTTGTGTGTTTTAGTCATGCTCTGGTCTTAATTAGTTTGGGGCTTTTTAATCTTGTAATAATTCATGTACGTAAAATCATATATGTTTTGTACACATAATAATGATGGAGATAGCATTGGTGTTAGCCTTGAGCTTACCCAGCCTCAATTGTAATTCCTTACAAGAGGTCAACTCAGGGGTCGGCAAGGCTTACCAGCCATGGGCCGGATCACTCCCGTGGAGATCCTCCGTGGGCCGGACCAGTGCGTTGTGATGCCGGAAATCGCGTCTGTGCATGTCCGCGGCTCCAGAAATCGCTTCTGCGCAGGTGCGATTTTCGGCGTCTGGGCATGGCATGCACAGAAGCAATTTCCAGAGCCGTGGAAGAGAGTCCTTGCGCCGGTTTAGTGCAGTGGGTGGGGACTCATCGAGCAGGTGGCTCAGTTTGGGGGAGGCTCTTGGGCCGGTTAAATGGCCTCCGTGGGTTAAATGGCCTCCTCTTCCGGCCAATGGGCCTTAGGTTGCGGATCCCTGGGTCAAATGGTGTCCAAATTTTCACCCAAAATTTTTAGGATCTCTTGCAGTTTGTTCAGTGCTCCAATCATGCGTCATTTTGAAAGCTTTAGATGTTTTTGAGCAAGACAAGCATGGTTCCATGTTTGAAATAGTTTTTATTAAAGCAGTGTAGAATATAGTCCTGATCCAGAATCTCTGTTGCATATCCAAAGCTCCATGCAAAGAGTTTTATTCTTTCATTGCTGTCTCTTCTGGTGGCATTAATGGAGCTAAAATGCAGCAGCGATTTCCACTTTAATTCCAACAAATGCTTGCATGTTCAGTAGAATGTGGTTTTGTTCTTTAAAGATTAGACACTATTTTTATTCTGTGCCTTTTTGTCATTGTATGTGATGTTTTTGCCATTGCCTTTTAGGCAAATAAGCTTATTCTGAATTTTTATTATGGTAGAAAATCTTTCCATCACATTTTCCCTGGAAGTTTACAGTGTTTGAGGAGGAAACACCAAGGTTGGGTTTAAAGAATATTCTAAATTTTGACAACGTTTGCTCATGGACTTTTTTTTTTTAATGCCCAAGCTTAGTCCTGGAAGTTCCTAGAACTTTCTGTCAAGAAAGCATTCATTGGGTTGTAGCTTATAAGGCAACTTGATGTTTACTTTTGCATGCTATTTTTCATTAGCATAATGCAAAAATGAGTGCATGTCCTTTCCACCTCTTAGGATGTTGGCCACAGAGAAATGTTCTACTTTGTGGCTCATTCTTCACATACCTCATCAAAGGCTCAACACTTTTTTGCTTGGGGTGTTTATATGACTCACCATTGTTAATCCACACCCACTATCTCTTCCCCTCAGCTAACTTTTTTAGGTTTTGATGCTTATGCAAAGGTAGCTGGATGTTGACATTCTTCCAAAGTTACCAGGAAAAGTAATGAACTGTGTTAACCCCTGTACATCACGTTAAAGAGTTAAATACAAATGAGGGTTAAGTTTCCCCCTGGAAATGAATACTAAAGTCTCAAAGTTTTGTGTGTCAAACTGCATGCATTTCATTGGATTAGATTTCTTTATAAACTCTGCTATCGTATAAGTGCCTTAAGGATTTAAGCTATTCAAATTAAAATTATACAGGAATGGGAGCACCTCTATAGTTAAGGTGGAGGGTAAACGCAGCATCCTACCATTATAAAGCTTGAACATTGTGTTCTTTTAAGAATCAGAATGATTCATCCCAACCGTCCAAAATTTGGCATGGGAAATCTACTCTATTTCTGGGTCCATATATGTCAGGAAAATCTGTTAAGAAATAGCAGTTTAAGTATTTCCTTCCAGAGTGCAATTTTTCCTGCTAATGATCATTTCCTTGTACATCTGTAGTGTATCTCTGTGTTTTCTATTTGTTTTGCTGGCTTAGATTATATGGAACCATTCAGTTGCAGAGGTATTGCTTTTCCTCCATATTAGGCGGTGCAGTGAGGCTTCACCACTCACCTGACCTCCTCCTGGCTGAGCCGGTGCTATATAACGCATGGGATGGAGGGGGGCAAATGTGCTGGCAGAGCCAATCCGGTGCTCCTGCTGTCATGGTGAAAATGCCTCATCTCCTCCCCTTCTCTGTCCCTGTATGCAGCTGTGACTCAGTTGGTGGAGGCATGGCTGCGCTTTGCTGATTGCTACTGCTTTTCCTATAATAACATAAGGAGATCCCTCCTGGATCAAGCCAAAGGCCTATCTAGCCCATTGTCTTGTTCTCTCAGTGGCCAGCGATATGCCTCTGGGAAGCTCCTAAGCAGAACCTGAGTGCAGCAGTGCTCTCTGCACTTATGCTCCAGAGCAGGCTTCCTCAACCTTGGCCCTCCAGATGTTTTGAGACTACAATTCCCATCATCCTTGACCACTGGTCCTGCTAGCTAGGGATCTTGGGAGTTGTAGGCCAAAAATATATGGAGCGCCGAGGTTGAGGAAGCCTGCTCCAGAGCAACTGGTGTTCAGAAGCAGACAATCTCCAGTAGTGGAGGTTGCCTTATTTTCCATGAACATGTCTAATCCTATTTTAAAGCCACCCAGGGGTTGCTGAAAGGCGTCTCTTAAATAGTGTAAATAAATTTTACTGGTTAAATTTCCCTGTACCAAGCATCCACTGTCAGAACTGGAAACATGAAGTTTGTTTTCTCTGGAATGTTAAAATCTGTATCAGAACTCTAGGAGATCAGGGTTCAAATCCCCACTCGGTCATGAAGCTCACTGGGTGGCCAGTCACTGCCTCTTCACCTAACCTCACAAGGTGTTATTGAATAGGTCGGTAAAAAAGGTAAAGGGACCCCTGACCATTAGGTCCAGTCGTGACCGACTGGGGTTGCGGGCCTCATCTTGTTTTATTGGCCAAGGGAGCCGGCGTACAGCTTCCGGGTCATGTGGCCAGCATGACTAAGCCACTTCTGGCGAACCAGAGCAGCGCACGGAAACGCCGTTTACCTTCCTGCTAGGTTGGCAGGAGCAGGGACCGAACAACGGGAGCTCACCCTGTCGCGGGGATTCGAACTGCCGACCTTCTGATTGGCAAGTCCTAGGCTCTGTGGCTTAACCCACAGCGCCACCCTCATCCCTTGAATAGGTAGAGGGAGAACCATATATGCCACTTTGAGCTCCTTGAAGATCAAAGTGGGCTATAAATGTAATGCAGTGGTACCTCGATTTTCGAACGTAATCCGTTCCGGAAGATCATTCCAAACGTTCGAAAACCGAAAACTCAAAACGGAATCCTCAAAATGGAAATCTCAATATGGAAGCCGTGTTTCATGTTCGATTCCTGAGGCGTGTTCGAAAACCAAAGCATTTACTTCCAGGTTTGCGGTGTTTGAATTCCAAAATGTTTGTCAACGGAGACGTTTGAAAACCAAGGTACCACTGTAATTATTATAAATATTAATAGAAGAATAAATAAAGATATTGCATGTTATGCTTATTGAACATGGATATTCTGTATTTCATGACACATTGCACCATGGGATTTGTTGTGTTTATTGTTGTAAAAGTACAAAAAAAATATCAAATGTTGGTGCAGAAGGTAATGAGATGAATTTGATCAAACATGATGTAGGTGATGTGGAAATGTTCAGAAGCCTAAGTTGACTGGAGTTTTAAGCGGTGTGTGTCATTTTTCTGTTAGCTTAATGAACAAATTCTACTAGGGTGACAAAATGAGGGGCCACCCCCCCCCAACATTTTCGCCAAGGTTGTTGCCTTTAGATCACACCACATCAAACCATACTACTTTTGTTCATCTGTATTGAGCACTGCTTCCTAAACAGCTTCCCATTTACATCCTTTGCCAGTGACCCAATAATTTTACACTGACCAAATTAGCCTACTCTCCATCACTGTTCTCCAATAAACTCTAGGGGAGAATGTTTATACCTTCACTTTGGACGCTTGCCATAGAGTTTCCTTTGGAATGGTCTGTGCTACACTTAATTTCCAGCGCAGGAAGGTATTCAGCCTTACTGGTCTGAAGGAGAAACAGTGTTTAGATATTTTTCTGAAAGTTTTTCATATCTAAAACTGCTGTTTTCAAGCAGCAGTGGGAATAGCTTTAATGTGTTCAGGATTCTGCCTTAAGTGTTTGGCTTGTATCCCAGTCTCTGCTTCTAAAATTGTGTTAGACTAGCCAAGGACAACCTCTCATTGTGTTATATATGGAAGATACTGAAGTGTTCACGGTAACATGTTCAGACAATAAGAAAGGCTGGGCAGCTTGCCCTGAGGGACTAAATAAGGTGCTTATAAAAGAAATAGAAAAGGATATGCATTGTTCTGTCAATTCATCTTCCACATGAACTTCCCATTTCTGTTTGTTTAGGATAGGGTTTAACTTTCTGACTGTGAATGCATTTATTAATCACTCTTTAGCTCTAGTTGCAGGAAGGCAGGTTAAACTTTATTTGGAGGATTGTGTAGGCATTAGTTCCACTGCAGAATAAAAGCTCTATTAGCCAAGAATCACATTTAAATGGGAGGAGGGAGGAGGCAATCAGTCCCCCTTGGAAAAGTGTTAGTAGTAGGTCAACATCTGCATCTTTGGGATAGTTGCTTTTGTAGGGTGCTTCTGCTTAGCAGTTTGTACAAAACGTGTAGTCACTTTCAGTCCCTAGTATAGAAATAGGAAAGATTCCTTATATGAAGCCCTAGAAAGTTACTTTCAGGCAGTGTAGACTCCTAAACTGGGGTCCTCCTGATGTTTTGGGCTACATCTCTCATAATCCTTGACAGCTCCCACAATCCAGTCATGCAGGCTGCAGTTGGTGGAAGTTGCTCAAAAAATCTGGAGTGCACTAGGTCAGGAGGTTTGCTGTAAAAAATTCTGTGCTAATGGACCAGTGGTCTAACTTCATGTGAGACAACTTCCTATGTAGCTGTGTTCTTCCTTTTGACATGATTTTGGCAGTTCTGCTATCACATCTTGTTTGGTCAAAGATTTGAAATTTATTCCTCGCCTTTATTTTGAATGTCTGGATATGCTTTTGGAATTGAAATGAAAAGGTAGTATTAAAAATAATATTGATTTTAAATTCCATGATTTGTACTCCTAGAGGTTTTTTTGTTTTGTTTTTTAATGCAGCTCCTGGATTCATGTAAAAGATTTTCTTTAGATTAACAGACCAGTTAATTCCTTCAAGACAGGAGCCTTTGGGGATTTCAGTATAGGTGTGATGCAACATACTTGGCACCTATAAAGAGCCTATGTAATTGTATAGTCACGTGCTGTGTTTTAAGTCCATTTATTTGGCATTCCTGAATGAAAACTATTTTGGAAGAGCGGCAGAAGAAATTGCATGTGTTTTGCCTTCTACAACTTGCAATTAATGTAAAATTACTTGCTTTGATAATCATGCCATTGTTTGACCATAATTCCTGTGGATTTGCTTTTAAGTTACTTCACATTAAGAGTATGTGGGGCCACAGGTACTATTTAAATTCGTGCTTAGAGATTAAATGCTTTTGCTGTATTTATTACCTCTTAAACCTGTTTTATTGAAATTTAATGAAATAAACTATAAATTTGGGAAACAGTTCCAGAAATGAATTATGCTAACTCTTTTTTTAAAAACCAACAACACCTAAATATTGTACTTTTTGTTAATTTTAGAAGTTAGGAAGTGGCAGAAAACTAAGTTTTGCATATTTTTATTGCCAGTCAGATTTAGAGCAAAAAACAAAAATGGGACAAATGTTATTAAAATGTTGTTGTTGTTTAGTTGTTTAGTCGTGTCGAACTCTTCGTGACCCCATGGACCAGAGCACGCCAGGCACTCCTGTCTTCCACTGCCTCCCGCAGTTTGGTCAAACTCATGCTGGTAGCTTCGAGAACACTGTTCAACCATCTTGTCCTCTGTCGCCTCCTTCTCCTTGTGCCCTCCATCTTTCCCAACATCAGGGTCTTTTCCAGGGAGTCTTCTCTTCTCATGAGGTGGCCAAAGTATTGGAGTCTCAGCTTCAAGATCTGTCCTTCCAGTGAGCACTCAGGGCTGATTTCCTTCAGAATGGATAGGTTTGACCTTCTTGCAGTCCATGGGACTCTCAAGAGTCTCCTCCAGCACCATAATTCAAAAGCATCAATTCTTCAGCGATCAGCCTTCTTTATGGTCCAGCTCTCACTTCCATACATCACTACTGGGAAAACCATAGCTTTTACTATACGGACCTTTGTCAGGAAGGTGATGTCTCTGCTTTTTAAGATGCTGTCTAGGTTTGTCATTGCTTTTCTCCCAAGAAGCAGACATCTTTTAATTTCGTGACTGCTGTCACCATCTGCAGTGATCATGGAGCCCAAGAAAGTAAAATCTCTCACTGCCTCCATTTCTTCCCCTTCTGTTTGCCAGGAGGTGATGGGACCAGTGGCCAAGATCTTAGTATTTTTGATGTTGAGCTTCAGACCATATTTTGTGCTCTCCTCTTTCATCCTCATTAAAATGTTCTTTAATTCCGCCTAACATTTTGTTGTCACTTCGTCAGATCAGGTTGTATAACTGAAAGAAATGGAAGTGGATAATTATCTCCTAAGTGCTATAAATGATGGTGTATATTGATTTGAATGTTAATAAGAGACATATTTTTAGACCCTTATAAAAAGTCACTTCTTGTATAAGCTATTGATAATAACAATGATAATGCTATTAACAACAACAACAAACAAACAACGGGCCACCCTGTATCAAAACAAATTTTCATCTTGAATGTATTCAGCCTGAAGCCATTACACAGTGTAAATTCTCAAGTAAATCATTACCACTGCCCTGATCCTAAAGGCATTGGCTGTGGGCCAGAGAAGCACACAGTAATCTGGATTACTTTGTCAGCAGTGGCCATTAGCAGAAGCCTTTGTGGTAGCATGCAACATGCTTTCTGGATTATAGTCATTATGTCACTGAATGTCCTATTGATTTCAGTCAAACTTCCGTTATATGCTGCTTAGGATCACATTTTAAGCCATTTTACATCTCCGTCCTCATAAAAAAGTGCAGCTATTTAGAGGAGGTTTAATTGATGCTTTTGGAAGTGCTCTGGTCTTTGTGGATGGAAGTTACAAAGTGCCTAGTATCATAACAATGACTTTATTACAATTTGGATGCAAGCCACATCCTGCTTGGAGTCTGCTCCAAAACACTCATTGATTTTAATGGTTGTAAGTTGCATACTTTATATTTTGTGTAGTGTATGATTTCTCATGCTTCTCTCCTTGTGCAGGTTAAAATATACGGTTGCATAGTAGGTATACACTTGGAATAGTGGTGTTAACTTTGTTTTATAGTATGTTTTGTGATTGCCATTAAAGATTTGGTTAATAGCCCTACAGAGTGAGCTGTAAATACGCTCACCAATCCCTTTTCCAATCATACCTCTTTCCCTTTTGTCTGGAATGCAGATTTTTCCCAAGTGGTCTGTTTCAACAGATTTATGGCTTATGAAGTGGAGGGAAGAGTTCTCTTTAGGCAAAGAGAAAAAGAAAAAGAAAAAGAAATTCCACAGCTGCAGATGAAACAAGGTTGTGGTGTTAGTGAGCGAGTGTGTGTAAGGGGAATGCTGTGAATAATTACCATATGCTAACCAACTCCTTCACATGGAGCAAGTTGTTTTTCTTTTCTTCTGGACCATACAATTAAAAATTTGTCATCCCTTTTGAAGCAGTTCAAATCATTTTGAAAATAGGGGAACCCTAAAGGTGTAGGCGTGCTGCAGAGTTTAGATCTAATTTTTCTCTTTTGCCAAACAGAGTAAGGACAATAAGCAAAGTCCAGATTTATTTGCAAGGCAGAACCCCATAATTATGCACAGCTGTAGTGTCAGCAGTTTCGCTTGGCCTGAGTATATGATTGAATTGATGTCACCAAGACTTCCACCTTTGAAATAAAATATGACGTACTGTGTGGCCAGTGACAGGCTGGAATTGTGCACAGGGAGTTGGTATGCGCAGGGAGGAAGGCGAGCAGGACAAAAAGCAGTGTTTCGGTGTTTGTTCCAATGTTTTTGCCTTGGGAATTTCTCTGCTCGCAGAGAATCCCATAGCTGTCAAGTGGGATAGTAAATCTTGCAAAAATTATGAAACCAGCTGAATTGTGAAATTCTTGAGCTGTTATGCAGAATTGCACACAGCTGTGCCCAGAGCAGATATCAGAATCAGGGGAGGTTTCTGTTCTGCAGATGTATCGCTATTGTGGGAAGAACTTTGGTAGCACTGATCTAGTAGTAATTGTTTCTGTGGGAATTCATGGATTTCCTTCCTCTTCCATTTATTTTAGGTCTTGATGACCTTTGTTATTAATACTTTTAATTTGTAAAACTTATAATGTCAGTGGAGTCAGTGTATACAAACTACATTTTAAAGTCACATTTTTCCTGAAGTAGGAATATTTCCCCACATGTGCAAAATAGCCTTTGAAAATAATTTTGAGACTTGGAAGAAATCTCAGGGCTTTCACAGCTGTTTCCCGTGCAAACAGTTCTCATTGTCCCAAAACACCAACTAATGTAGACAAGCATAGGTATGTGAACAGAGTGATTAGCAGTAACCACTCTGATCCTGGCAACTAGTAAAACTTGCTGACTTTGTCTGATTGTTGTGTTTATTCATCACATTTGTCCAGGGGGTTCATACCCAGGGACAGTGAGAATGTTCTCATGAACAAAAAATGTACTGTCTAGATTGGACCTCAGTAACGTTAAAGGCTTCCATTTGGAAAGTTTTTATCCTTCACAAACAATACTCTGAAAGAGATGAAGTTGCTATTTAAAAGCATTTTTATTCTCACCTGTCCAAAAGTATTTCAGGAATCTGGTAAGTATGTCTGTTTTACACACTTGTTGGGACTTCTGTAAGTGTCCAGTTTTGTCAGAGAGCCACTTTTACAAGCAGGTAAAAAGTGGTAGACAAGATTGCACCAAAGTTGCTCTAATTTCACATTCTACTTTCACTTTTGTGCTGAACAACTGTGAGTCCAAGTGACCAACCCCCTTGGGGGACAGCTTTGTCTCAAGACTGCCAGTTCCCATCCCTTATGTTTGGCTTTCCAGTTATAAATGATGTTATCCCTGTGTACCTTATGGTCAATTCACAAGGTAGTTTTATTGACAATTCTCATGCAAAGTATTGTTGGAATCATTCAGCGATTAAGGGAACAGTTGACATGCAACTCCTGTGTTTGTACCATTCCCAGAAGAATTATGTTACAGAATGAAAATGAGTGTTAGAACTGGGTCTTTTTTATACTTAGCTACCTCCAAGTAGTGGCCCTGTTGACTTGTAAAAACGTGCCACTTCAAGTCATTTGGAGATGTGACAGGAGTTCCCTGATTACCCTGCCTAGGTACAAGCACATTTAATAATAATTCCTGTGGTGTGTTATGTATGTGTTGGATTGCAGAAATTAAGTCTCTCTGGAATTTAGTCTGGTCGCTAAACATAAAATGAGTTTGATTTAAGAGTATATGCAGAGATAGGCAACATATGGTTGACTCCAGATGTTTTTGGATTACAATTCCTATCATCCTCAGGTAGCGTGATCAAGGATAAGGGAAGCTGTAGTCCAACAACACAGCAATGTGTAGTCCAAGTATGCATTGGCTGTGCCTAGTCAATGCCAAATCATTGGGCTCTCTTTCTCCCACAGCCACTTTAGGGCCAAAACCCTGAATGTTTACCCTTTTGATGGATGCATCTAGTTAGGACATAACTAAAGTACTGTTTTTGAAGACCAGGAGTAGAGGAACTTGGGTTTGCCCCTTTACCAAACTGTACAAAGAGTAAACAGTAACCAAGTGATGGCTAATTCTCCTGGGCGACACACTGTAGTGAGACTCCAAATGTTTGTCCCCTTCTACAGTTCTCTGCATGGGAGGCAGGTGGTGCTGTGGTGTAAACCACTGAGCCTTGGGCTTGCTGATTGGAAGGTCGGCAGTTCAAATCCCCGCAACAGGGTGAGCTCCCGTTGTTCGGCCCCAGCTCCTGCCAACCTAGCAGTTCGAAAGCACACCAAAAAGTGCAAGTAGATAAATAGGTACCGCTCTGGCGGGAAGGTAAATAGCATTTCCATGCGCTGCTCTGGTTTCACCAGAAGTAGCTTAGTCATGCTGGCCATGTGACCTGGAAAAACTGCGGACAAACGTTGGCTCCCTCGGCCAGTAAAGCGAGATGAGTGCCACAACCGCAGAGTCATTCACGACTGGACTTAACTGTCAGGGGTCCTTTACCTTTACAGTTCTCTGCATATTTTGGTTCTGTCCTGTAGTGCTATTCCGTCTTGTAAATCACCTGCCTTTCCCTGTAATCTGCTTGGTATTTCCTCCTCTTCCTTGTGTTCGTCAGCTAAGTTTACTCTGTTTTCTTCAGAAAAGCAGGAATCACATATTTTCTCCTTCCTTTGTTGTGGGGAGAGAGAATGAGAACATAGGAAGCCAAACAAAGCAAGTCAAGTGGATTGCCAAGAATGGCTGCTGTCTGTTTTGTTTTTTAAACTTACATGAGTTAGTCATATGTTTATAGCTGGGATTTTAAAACCACATTTTGATTCTCATCTTCATTTACTGGCACAAACCCATTGATTTCAGATTGGGCAAAACAGAGAGATGCAGATGATCAGTGAAAGAAGGGTGATTGTTTCTGATTGTGTCTGTGTTTATTAGAAAAGGATTTGTGAAAAAAGAAGTGTTAATTAAAGACGTTTTCTGCTTCTGTGAGGAGACAGTCCTGTGTTCTAGCAGTGCTTGAGCAGGAGACTGGTTTGTATGCAGTGAACTCATCTTAATTTACAAGCCTAAAGTCATTGGCTGTGCACAAGTCCTCCTTTGAATACTTGTATTTGCTCTAGGATCTGCTGTTCATTCTTTACCTGCAAATAATGTCATTTTTATCCTTCAAATGTGTCTGAAGTTGCATGTCCACATATTGCTGGTGTTAAGGTAACCTCTATTATTGCACTGCTGTGATAACATTCCTTCAGTTTCCTTCTCTCCCCTTGCCCCACCCCAAGAAGAAGAAAGTGGGTGTGTGGAAGGACTCTGCTTTTGTACTGAAACTTCAGGTGGAATGAAGTGGTTATAAAAGCATCTATCAACACAGTAAGAGCTTGCCAAACTAAGTATTTGGGTTGGAAGTCATGCCTTCCAAACTGCTTGAAAACAGGAAGTATCTTTGTTAAGTGATGGAGAGCTGTATTTTGCTAAGAAAAGATTTCTTTAAAAAAATTTAAATCTTGCCCAATATGAGTTAAACAGTTGTTCTGGAGTTTGGATAACAATTTTTGTGCATGATCATGCACACACACTTATGCATATTGCGTGTCTGTGTATCTTTCCCCCTGTTATTAAAATTTGAGCACTTTATATATGAGCAGTCGCTGTCAGAAGCCAGCCCAGGCACATCTTATCCCTGGTGATTCCTGTAAAGAACTCGGAATCTGTCAGAAACAGCCTGCAGGATTGCAACGGCTCCTGGGTGATTAATTGCCAGAAGAGTCTGGTTCCAGGTTTCATTACATATAATTGTTATCTTTTCTTAAAGGGGTTCTTTTAAACCCCCACCTCAAAAGTTGCTTTTTAAAAATAATAAAATAAAGCATTTCTGAGGCTTAGCGGTTCTTTGCTTGGAGACCAGAAGACTCTCATATGGAAATGTACAACTTTTTAAAGGGTATTACCTGTTAATCAAGTCCTCCCCGGCCCCCTTTCAGCTAATTTTAACTTTACTGAAAATAATTCTACTAGAAGTCAGGGATAGATTTGTTATCTGGCCAACAACTGCAGTCAAGGGCTGGGAAGTGAAATTTACAGTGAAATCCTATTTAGATGTCCTCAGAAGTAAGTCTAATGGAGTTTAATGGACAAAATAAAAAAATCCTTCCAGTAGCACCTTTAAGACCAACTAAGTTAGTTCTTGGTATGAGCTTTCGTGTGCAAGCACACTTCTTCAGATACTTCTTCTTCTTCTTGCACACGAAAGCTCATACCAAGAACTAACTTAGTTGGTCTTAAAGGTGCTACTGGAAGGATTTTTTTATTTTGACTATGGCAGACCAACACGGCTACCTATCTGTAACTGGAGTTTAATGGAGTTACTCACAGATAAATGGGTAAAGGATTGCATCATTACTATACAGGCGACTCTCAACTTATTCAAGGGTTACATTCTGTGGATTGCGTCTAAAGCCAAAATCACGAATAGTCAAAACACATTGGGCTCAGTGGTGGGTGGGTGCCAATGTGGTTTTCCCCCAGACACCCCCACTCCCTTTCTACACCCATTTATTTATTTATTTATTTATTTATGCCAAGCGCAAAAAGCTGAGCGTGCACAAGTTAAATGCATGTAAGTTGTGAGTTACCTGTACTCAGGGTGAGGTCCAATGTAACTATGTTAATGCAAGAAGGAGAGATTGTTGTGCAGGCTATTGGTGTTGAGCAGGCAATAGCACACATGGATACCAGTATAACAGTGCACAACAGTATGCAACACTTCTGCAGGTCCAAGGTGTCTATTTTATTTTACTGTTATGCTATGCTATGCTGTGAATGGGGCAATGGATGGGTGTTGCACCAGTGGAATTATTATTACAGTATTATTATTATTATTATTATTATTATTATTATTATTATTTTGTTTATACCCCACCCATCTGGCTGGGTTTCCCCAGTCACTCTGGGCAGCTTCCAGCAAAATATAAAAAATAATAAAATGTCAGTTCCTGCTTTAAGAAGATATTATGAAGCTGCATGTTGGAGCTGGTTGAAAGAGTGGATGTTACTTAAATATACGGAAGTTTTGGAACTGGAGGGCTGGGATAAAATTTATGGATGGCATGGCTATTAATTTATAGGAAAATACAAGTACACAAAACATTTACGAACCACTTAGTGAGAATGGCCTTGTCTGAAGTATGGGAGAGAACAAAGGAGAAAATTATAGAAAAAACTCTGTGGTGGATCTCTCCACTAGAGGCAACCTCCACACTTAAAAACAATGCAAAACATTCGGGGCCAACTTATAAAGAGTTGGTGGAAGAAGTCAATGAAAATCATAAATTAAAAGAATATGAAGAATTAAAAAAGATGAGAATAAATTGGTTGGGATATTTTCAACTTAAAGCGACTTTTGAGAAAGATATAAAGAATAGAGGATTTGAAAACAAAATATCAAAATTAGATAAAGAAGTTCTACAAAATAATCAAAAAATACTCACAGAAATGTATAAATTACTAAATAATACACAAACAGATCAAGAAATTGAAAGAATATGTGCACTGTTCAGGGTTTTTTTCTGATATATAGTTGTGTTGTGTTTTTATCTTGTTTTTAGTCAGTTTATTTAATGTTGTTTTCAACATTCAATTCAAGTTGATTGAATATTTTTATGTAAACTTGGATTTTGTTGTACTAAGCAGCATATTTTATGAATAAATAATGCACATAAAAATTCACTATTAAAATATTATTTTTTAAAATGATTAAACCTGTTCCACACTTGGTATTATCTTAAAATGATTAAAACGGCCCTATTCTAGTTAAATTGACTCTTCAAAGGTTGATTTCAGTTGTAGTCAAACAACATCTGGGGCTTAAGGTTGGGGTGGCTACCCTAAGCTGACTCAAAAAGGAAACATTAGCATGCTGTTTGAATGTTGTTTGTGGTTTTTGCTATCTTTATAATGGAATCCTTCATGCTTTCTACCTTTTCTTTTAATGGACTGAGTGTCAGCAGACATTTCCTTCTTAAATTGTTCAGAAATACATTTGAAAAGCGCCAGATCTTCTTTCCACAACCTAGGGAGTTTTTGGTGCCATTATCAGGTTGTTAGAGTCACTTTGGGCTGCCAGGCCTTGTGCACTAAATTAATGATTGAGTCGTTGATAATATCTATTTTCTTTGCACCTTGAGTGCTCTGGGTTATAACAAATCAGTATTAAATCTTGTGGCAGGTTTCGTCATCATTTTCAGGCCATTTCAAAAGGTTTTTGCAGAGCTGGAAGGAAAGCTCCCAGTTTGCCATGTTGATTCAGTGACATCACCACCACCTCTGTTTGAATGTTATTATTTATTTGATTTATGAATTTCTTCCCATGTGCTGTCCCAAAGCAATTTATAATACCCATTTACAATACATAGAATGATTGCATTTTTTAAAAAAATCGTTAAAACATTTGCGTCTGTAAAGACAATTGAAACAATTACGCACATAAACACACAATTTAAAACAACAACAACATACACATATATAATCAGTTCAAATCCAGTACAGTGGTACCTCGGGTTAAGTACTTAATTCGTTCTGGAGGTCCGTTCTTAACCTGAAACTGTTCTTAACCTGAGGTACCACTTTAGCTAATGGGGCCTCCCACTGCCACCGCGCTGCCGGAGCACGATTTCTCTTCTCATCCTGAAGCAAAGTTCTTAACCCAAGGTACTATTTCTGGGTTAGTGGAGTATGTAACCTGAAGCGTATGTAACCTGAAGCGTATGTAACCCGAGGTACCACTGTACAGATACTGAATAGTGTTTAAAAAATCTTCACTTAGAACAGCTCTTTGAAAGAGGAATGTCTTCAACAGGCACTGAAAGGGCAAAAGAAGAAGTCATCTGTCTAATATGTGCCTTGATATTTGTACCTTCTTTCTTGCTCTCACCCTTCCCATGGCTGTTTGTGTTGTTGTTCGTCTGCTGTGCTTCACCAGCCTGTGTGTGCTGTTGCTTAATACCAGATCAGTAAATAATAAGTCCTCACTCATCCATTATTTGATGTTAGAGGTGCTTCACCGTTCCTCCTTCAAAATAACGCTACAGGAGAGGAGAAGCAGCAGTAGCACACCATTAACATAACGTCACAATCCTAGACATATCTATAAGTCTTCTGTTTTCAGCAGGGCTTACTCCTAGGTAGCTGTGCATAGGACTGCAGCCAAATTTCATTAGGGTTTTAAGTAGCATTCTTGTCTCCTCCCCAGCTCTGTTTATTTACAGTGGTGCCCCGCAAGACGAATGCCTCGCAAGACGGAAAACCCGCTAGACGAAAGGGTTTTCCGTTTTGGAGGTGCTTCGCAAAACGAATTTCCTATGTGCTTGCTTCGCAAGACGAAAATGTCTTGCGAGTTCCTGCGGGGTTTTTTTCCTCCCCCCCCCTTTTTCCCAAGCCGCTAAACCGCTTATCAGCTGATGGCTAAGCCGCTTATCAGCTGATCTTTAAGCCGCTTAACAGCTGATGCTAAGCCGCTTATCAGCTGATCTTTAAGCCGCTTATCAGCTGATCGTTAAGCCGCTTATCAGCTGATCTTTAAGCCGGCTAAGCCGCTAATACTGTAGCGCTAAGCCGCTAAACCTCTAATGGGCTTGCTTCGCAAGACAAAAAAACCCGCAAGACGAAGGGACTCGCGGAACGGATTCTTTTCGTCTTGCGAGGCACCACTGTATTTAAACCCAACTCTTGGAGACCTTTCCTAAGTGCATGATTTGTGACCCTTACTCTTCTGGTCCACTGTGATAACCTGCTTTGCAATAATATTAACAAATCGCATTTAACTATTGGATGCACATAAATCCACCATAGTGTTTATTTGTTTACATTGATCTCATCAATCTGCCCTTCCTTGGACTCATTTCAGATAAATATCCACTCCTTCTGAGTTGTCTAATCTTGCTAGGAACATCAAGCCACCTGTTTCTCTCTCTCTCTCTCTCCCCCCCCCCCCGCCGGCCAATCTTTTATTAATACTTTTGGGTAATAGCCATGTAAAATGTTTCTGCTTTGTTGACTGTGCCTTACAAAAGCGCTGCCACTTGATACTGCAGATTCTTCCTGAACACCTGCTGTCAAACACATCAAGTCTTTTCTTGTCAGTTTGCACAATGCTTCAGGTCTTGAGCAAGGCTGACATGACAGAAATGTTGTATAGCCTGATTCTTTAAAATAATTCTATTCCTGTCTCTGTCTAAAATAGTCAGTTCCCAACACTCTCTATTGGTCACAATCTCCTAACATTCTCATCATACAAACTACTTGTTTGGGAGTTGCAACGTAAAAGCCACCCCAGGGGTATATGATGAGGAAAGGGCAGTTCTTCCCATGCCATAGCCCTGATCTGAATCACACACACACACACACACAGAGAGAGAGAGAGAGAGAGAGAGAGAGAGAGAGAGAGAGATTGTGAATCACACATACACACATATACACAAATACAGAGAGAAAGAGAGTGTGTGTGAGAGAGATTGTGAATCACACATATGCATATTCTGGAGCTGCCATCAGCTGTGAAGCGAAAGACATACCTGGGTTAGAAACACAGGAAGCTGCCTTATACAGAGTCAGAGCACCGGTAGATCGAGCTCATACTTACCCACACTGACTGGCAGCATCTTCTCCAGAGTCTCAGAAAGGGGATGCTCTCTACTCTACCTAGACATGCTGGGAATTGAACTTGAAACCTTCTGCATGCAGGGCAGATGCGCTACAACTGAGCTACAGCTCTTGCATCTTCCCCTTTGTGCCTAATAGCAGCTGAGTGGGGGACTGAAGTAAAGTAATCATGATGGGAGCAAAAAGCTCTCTCTCACACACACACACACCCACCAATCACATCATGGCTCTCGTCAAAATTAGCACTTGTTAATTAGCATATCAAAATTGCGTTTAATATATTAACTGTGGAACCCCAATATAGTGTGTTGTTTGGCTCTTACTAAGCAAGGAGACAGAGCAATTAAACAGATGAAAAAATGGGATCAAGAAAATAGGAGCCGACTCAGTTCTCAGCTATTCCCATTGGGTTCTCTGGAAGAAAATAAACCAGCTTCTAAATCTGGAACATAGTTGGGAGGCCCAAAATATGTTTTCTTATAAATATTTTGTACTCCTCAATATAAAAGATACTTGAAAGATCATCTTATCCCTTATATACCCAACTGATCACTGCCTTCTAAAGGAGAGGGAATCCTGGAGATACCATCGTATCAAGAGGTCTGTTCTGCACTATGTCAGCATCAGGGTGTGGCAGTGACTTTGGAACTCCCTCCCATTACATTTAAGTCGGGTGCCATTTATCTCTCTTGTCTTTTCAGTGCCTATTGACTTTACTCTTTCAACAAGCCTTCAAAGTGGATTTTCTTTTTATTCCAGTTAGTATCTGTACTGTACTGGATTTGGAATTGGAATGCTCCATCTCTTTCAATAGAGGCTGATCCATTTGGGGGGGGCACTGCCCCACCAACCTCAACAAGTCTTGGGGAGAAGACTGCAATTAGTTGGCTCTGCCTCTCATTAGATTAGGCTCCACCTACTGTGGCTCACCCTGATTTCTACTCAGCGGGCACTGCTGCTTCCGTCCACATCCTTTTATAAGTATCTGGGAAAGGAGGAGGGTGAAAGACAACAATTTCCCCCCTGAAAAGAAAAATAAAAGCTATTCAGTGACCCTCCCCCCCCCCAATCCTTCTGTTATGTACTGAAGTTCTCACCCTGGGCCAGCAGGGGGATACTGTAGATAGTTTTCACTCAGGTCCACATATGCAAATAAGGGATTGAAAGTGACGTTCAGTGATTGGATAGTTACAGAAAGTGTTACAGTTGCGTTGTAGTGGTGCTCTATATAAGCAGGCTGGCTGAATCCTTCAGTTCAGTTCAGTTCTGGCCTGTGAATAAACAAGAGCTGTTTGAAGAATCGCTGTGTCGTCTGACATGTTCACCCACAACTTAACACCTTCAAGTTTAGATGCTATGCAAAACAAAATGCGTACACACAAACCTGCCCCCGCCCCACAATTATATTCAGAAATCTTAAGAGAATGAAGCAGGAGAGTGTAATAGCCTTTGCCATAAGCCATGTTGAATTGCTGCTGCTGTTTTTAAAAAAGCGTACATGCCTACTGTGTGCACCTAAAGGGATACTGGATGCGTGCCAAAATGTTAAAAATTCCAAAGCAGCATCCTGATATAAATGTGACTTGACTGAACAATGAGCTGGCAGTTATATCTCCTAGCTTGTTGAGACTTTAAGGAAACACTCTGATGATCCTTTGGGCGGCTGCACTGAACTTGCAGTATAGCTTCCTTAGCTGAGAATATGTGCGCTTTTGTTTTAAAAATAACAGGACATCTCTTAGCATGCACAATACATTTTTTCCACCCCAGAGTACTCACAAAAGTCTTTTTAAAGAAACTAGGAAGGGTGTTAACTTGATCAATGCTGTGCAGGAAGGAAAGCTTCTTCCTACTATTTTTCAGCGTGACTTTCA
This sequence comes from Podarcis pityusensis, assembly GCF_964106645.2. Taxonomy (NCBI): domain Eukaryota; kingdom Metazoa; phylum Chordata; class Lepidosauria; order Squamata; family Lacertidae; genus Podarcis; species Podarcis pityusensis. Next base: position 48,306,331 of record NC_138034.1, on the reverse strand, counting down.
CTGACATGATCAGGCTGGGAAAAGTCTTATTGGCTGAGAGCCCAGGACAACCGTGCAATATCTCTAGTCAACTGGAACTCAAACTACACTGCCCAAGGGAAAACTATAACATAAAAAACAACTTGGGTTACGTGCTGTGCCTTAAACACATCCAGCTGAAAATGTGTTTAAAATTCTGAATTTGCATGCAAGCTGTTGTGGATGTGGGGTTGTTTGTTTGTTTGTTTAACAAGATGGCAATATTTATCAGCAAATTAAAATGTATTTTTTCATATTATTTATAAAGTTTAATAAGGAAGGATTCAGACAACTGGAATTCTACCCACCCACAATTGTGCCATCACCATGGGGTCAGTTCCACAAGGTTAAACATAGTTAAAAGGATATCATGTGTATTGTCCGATGTGCATTATCCAATACATGATGGCCCATAAGCTGCAATCCTTTTGACAACTAAGGTCATATTCAAACCATACTGTGATGGGACGATGAGCTGCTTGTGTGTAAAATCCTAGTCCCTCAGAGTTTGGTCAAGTTTGCAAACCTCTGTCTGTAACGGAGCCCCTTAAACATGGCTCCGTCAGTCGCTGGCAGATTCCGACAGTGGTTGCTTTCGGAATCGCTTCCAACATAAAAGCTCCTTAACGGAAACACGTCTTCTGGACTCTCTGCGTGACAGTTTCCGGCGAGGAGTGGGTGTCCCTACAGGAGGTCCTGAAACCTCCCCACTGTTTTCGCTGGAAGTGTCTCTGAGCCATCCCTCCAGCTCCCTTTCCCTCAGCTCAGCTCCTCTCCCCCTACTGGTTCCCTCTTCAGCTGCTGAGTCTCTCCCAACCTGTGTGAGCCCTTTCACTTCCCTTCCTTCCGATGGCAGTTCCCTGACATCCACCTCCCCTCCAGGGCCCCCTTCATCCCCTCTCGCCCCCTCCTCTACGGGCGGTGAGGAGGCAAAACCCCGGAATGAACTTCCTTCATCTTCCGATGTCCCGAACACTTCTCTCCACCTGTTGCGGTTCCTGGTCTCGAAGTACTCCTCCTCCTCAGAGTCCATCTCCCCTTCCCCTTCCGATTCCGAGAATCCTTCCAACTCCTCCTCCTCATCGGTGGTCCCAAAGTATTCCCTCCGGAACCTCTCCACAGGCTGAGGTTTCCTTGGGAACCTTTGATGGAACGTTTCTATCAATACCTCGTCATTGATATCTTCTGCCATTACCCAAGTGTTTTCTGACTCCGGTTCTCCTTCCCACGCTACCAAATACTCCACCTGATCCCCCTTCCATCTGGCGTCGAGGATTTCTGCCACATGGCTGCTGCATTCCCTTTCTTCTATGACCGGTCCCCGAGTGGCCATCCCTTCTCGTCCCCCCTCATACGGTGACAGTAACGACCTGTGAAATACTGGGTGCAGTTTCATGTGGTTGGGTAACCGGAGCCTGAAAGCCACTGGGTTGACCTGTTGAATGACCTCAAAGGGACCCAATCTCCTGGGTCTTAATTTCTTACAACCTCCTTTGAACGGCAACCCTTGGGTTGACAGCCACACCCTATCTCCCACCCTTATGGTTTCACCTTCCCTTCGGTTCTTGTCTGCCTGCCTCTTGTATTCTTCCTTCGCCCTTTCTAAGTTGAGTTGGAGCTGACGATGGATTGCTTCCATTTCTTCTACAAAATGCTCGGCTGCCGGGACACCCCATCTCTCCCCTTCTCCCCCTGGGAAAGCCCTGGGATGACACCCATAATTAGCCAAGAAGGGGCTCATCCCTGTGGACACATTCTCGGCATTGTTGTAGGCAAATTCCGCCAGCGCCAACTTTTCTACCCAGTCATTCTCTCTGTCATTGACATAACACCTCAGGTATTGCTGGAGGACCCCGTTTGCTCTTTCCGCCTGCCCGTTGGTTTCAGGGTGCCGGGCAGTCGAAAAGTTGACCTCCACCTGCAGTAAGCTCATGAGCTTCCTCCAGAACCTGGAAGTAAATTGTTTTCCTCGGTCTGAGACCACCCTCAATGGCACCCCGTGCAACCTAAAAATGTGTTCTACAAATAACTTCGCTGTCTCTTCCGCCGTGACTGCATGCGAGCAGGCTACAAAGTGGCACATCTTTGTTAGTAGGTCTACCACCACCATGATGGCTGTTTTCCCCTTGGACTTCGGCAGATCAGTCATAAAATCTATCGACACTGCCTCCCAAGGTCGTTCTGGGGTTGGTAAGGGTTCTAATAGCCCCGCCGGTGCCCGCCTCTCCCCTTTGGCTCGCTGGCATTGCTCACACCCTCTTACATACTCCCGTACATCTTCCCTCACCTTAGGCCACCAAAATTCCCTGGTGACCAACCACATGGTTTTGTGTTGTCCAAAATGCCCCGCCGTGGGGCTGTCGTGCAACTGCTTGAGTACCCTCCCCCTTAAGTCTCCTTCAGGGATATACAGTGCCCCTTTGTAATACAAAGCTCCATTTCTTTCCTCGAAACCCCCTGGTTCCTCTCCCTCACCCCTAAGACCTCTGAGCTTATTCTGGGCGTATTCATCATTCTCTGTTTCCTCTACCAGTTCTCTTTGTCCCACCAATGCCGCCCCACACACCCAGCGGTCCTCTGGAATGACATGTCTCTCTTCGGGTGCTCCCTCCCCCTCCAAATATTCAGGTTTGCGTGAGAGAGCGTCCGCCCTAATGTTCTCTGGGCCTGGCACGTAACAAATCTCAAAGTTAAATTTGGAGAACTCCTGGGCCCATCTCACTTGCCGTTGGTTGAGCACTCGTGCCGTCCTCCAATACTCTAGGTTCTTGTGGTCAGTGCACACTTGCACCTTATGTTGTGCGCCAATTAGCAGGTGCCTCCATCTCCGGAACGCCTCATGAATGGCTAGTAGTTCTCGGTCATACACCGTGTAGTTCCTCTCGGATTTGTTCAGCTTTCGCGAAAAAAAGGCACACGGTCTCCACTCTGACTCCTCCTTCCCTGGCTGCAGAAGCACCGCCCCAATAGCTCTGTCTGATGCGTCAGTTTCCACTCTCATCGGTTTTTGTAAATCCACATGCAGGAGTTGTTGTTCCGAGGCGAAGGCCCTTTTTAGTTCCTCAAATGCTCGCTCCGCCTCCTCAGTCCAAACGAACTTCTTCTTACTGCTGAGACAGTCCGTAATGGGCGCCGTCAGGTGGGCAAAGTTTCGGATGAACTTACGATAGAAGTTCCCAAATCCTAGGAACCTCTGCACATCCTTCCTTGTTTTGGGTGTTTTCCATTCCAGCACCGCCTGGACCTTGCCGGGATCCATGGCCAATCCCTTGTCTGACAGGCGATACCCCAGGAATTCCACCTCCTTGGTATGAAACTGACACTTCTCCAGTTTCACCCACAGCTGGTTGGCTTGCAGCCTGCTCAACACTTCTCTGACGTCTCTCACATGCTGCTCCTCATTCTCAGAATACACCAACACGTCGTCTAAGAAGGCCACACAATTCTTGTAAAGCAAAGGCCCCAGGACATGGTTCATAAACGATTGAAAGCACGCGGAGCCTCCTTGTAGGCCGAAGGGCATAACTAAATATTCAAATGCCCCCAAAGGGGTGAACATGGTGGTTTTCCATTCATCCCCCTTCCTTATTCGTATCAGGTTGTACGCCCCCCTTAGGTCCAGTTTAGTAAAAATCTTTCCCTTCCTGACCCTTGTCAAAATGTCGTCAATCCTGGGCATAGGGAAAGCCACTGGTTCTGACACTGCATTTAAGGCCCTGAAGTCACACACAAGCCTCGGCTTGTTCGTGTTTTTTTTATCCACAAAAAACACTGGGCTGCCCCCCACCGCCCTGGACTCTCTGATGAACCCTCTCTTCAGGTTCTTGTCAATGAACTCTCTTAGCTCCTGCATCTCTCTGTCTGACATGGCGTACAGCTTGCCTACAGGGAGCTGTGCCCCAGGGAGTAAATTTATTTGACAGTCAAAGGGTCTATGCGGGGGTAGTTGGTCAGCTTCCCTTTCGCTGAAGACGTCGCGGAGATCTGCGTATTGTCGTGGTACCTTCACGTTCTCCGTTACTTCAGTCCCTGCTAGGGTGGCTTGGGCCCCTGCCAAACCCTTTCCCTCTTTGCAGTGTTCTAAGCAATGTGCTGAACCAAAAGAAACCACTCTCTGATGCCAGCCCACCAGCGGATCATGTAACGCTAGCCAGCTCATCCCCAATATAATGGGAGCTCCTCCCAAGGTGGCCACATTAAACGCTATCAGTTCGGTGTGCCTTGCCACCTTCATTATCATTGGGACGGTCTGCAAGCTGACTTCTCCTCCCAACAGCTCCCTGCCATCGATCGTGGTCACCTGCAGGGGGTTGCTTAAAGGGATCGTCTGTATCTGGTGTTCAGCTGCAAACTCTTTGCTCATGAAATTGCAGGAGCTGCCTGAGTCCAACAGCGCCTTTATCTTTAGAGGGTGTCCGTTTGGCAGCTCTAGCGCCACTTCTATCACTAGGGCGGGTTTAGGAGGTTCTGGCGTGGGCACTTTCACTGCTCTTTGGCCTGGCTGCTGTGCCCCGACGGTGGCAGCCAGGCGTTGGCTTTTACTTGCTTCGGTATTTCTTCCTCTCTTCCCTCCACAGCTCCTACCATCCCTTGCCATTCCTTCCTCTGGGGGCAGACTCTGGCAAAGTGACCTGGCTGTTGGCAGAGATAGCATTTCCGGGCGCCTTTTCCCTCCTTCTTTCCCCCCTCACTGGGCTTTGAAACTGCGCGCGCGCGCGCTGTTCCGATTTCCATCGGCTCTGCCGGCGGGAAAGTTGGCTCTGGAATGTCTGGAATGCGGAACTCCTTCCAACGTTCCCCCTTCCCTTCCCGCCTCTCCAATGCTCTCGCCTCCTGGCGCGCTCCTATGGTCAGCGCTGATTTGGTCAGCTGGTCCATAGACTCCGCCCTGGGCGCCCGGGAAAGTTCGTCTTTCACAGCCGAAGAAAGCCCTTCTTCAAAGAGCATTTGAATGGGTTCCGCCGATAGATCCCACCCCAATTTATGGATCAACATGGTGAACTCAGTCCAGTACTCACGGACAGATCGGCTCCCCTGTTTGCAAGCCATTAACTGTCTGCGGACCACTCCCTGTTCAATATCGCTGGAAAACATCAGATCCATGGCGCGAAAGAACTTCATCGTGTCCTTTAGGACGTCACTATTCGCTGCCATCAGGGGTCTAACCCAGTCTCTCGCCCCCTTTTCAAGATGCCCAATCACGAAAGCCACTCGTGATTCCTCGTCAGGGAATTCATCAAACTGCAGATTGAGGGCATATTGCATCTCTGTCCGAAAGCCATGATAGTCTTTGGGCTCCCCCCCAAACTTCTGCACCAATCCTGGTACCTTTCTGACGAGCTGGGTGTCTTTCCCCTTTTTGTCTGCATCCTGAGCCCTCCTCTCCTCAAGCCTCGCCGTCTGCAGCGCTAGCTGGACCTCCAACACCCGGTACCTTTCTTCCAGGCTTGGACCCGCTCCAGCTCCTGCTTCTCCGGTTCCGGCTGGGTTGCTCATGATGCCTTCTCCTGCACAAGCTGCTCACGAAGACTGTCGGAATGCTGTGATGGGACGATGAGCTGCTTGTGTGTAAAATCCTAGTCCCTCAGAGTTTGGTCAAGTTTGCAAACCTCTGTCTGTAACGGAGCCCCTTAAACATGGCTCCGTCAGTCGCTGGCAGATTCCGACAGTGGTTGCTTTCGGAATCGCTTCCAACATAAAAGCTCCTTAACGGAAACACGTCTTCTGGACTCTCTGCGTGACAGTTTCCGGCGAGGAGTGGGTGTCCCTACAGGAGGTCCTGAAACCTCCCCACTGTTTTCGCTGGAAGTGTCTCTGAGCCATCCCTCC